>NC_046157.1:80174885-80377385 GCF_011064425.1 Rattus rattus | reverse complement strand
CATCCTGGTAGACAGGTTAGAACAAGAATGATAGGTAAGGTGAGTCCCGACCCAGCTGGAAACCCCAGCCAATGGGAGCAGGAGAAGTGTACAAC
The DNA here is from genome assembly GCF_011064425.1 of Rattus rattus. Classification (NCBI taxonomy): domain Eukaryota; kingdom Metazoa; phylum Chordata; class Mammalia; order Rodentia; family Muridae; genus Rattus; species Rattus rattus. Next base: position 80,377,290 of record NC_046157.1, on the reverse strand, counting down.
AAAGACATTTTCCTAAGGACGTCCCCTATCCTAATCCTAATTGGTGGATAACTTGACACAGGTGTTTGTAGATGTCGGGCTTAAAAAGCCCCATGGAACTTTAACTTGGAGGTCAAGATTCAGCTCCCGTGCCTGAATTGTGTCCCCGGTCAATCAGTCTTGGGGTGTGGTGTTTGGTAGACCATCCCTATTTGCCTGAGCTCCGTGTGTCTGAGTGGTGTGTAGAGAGGTTTGTACAGCCCCCCACAGTGTGTTTGCCCATACTGCTCATGTAGAGTTCAGAGGTCAACACCAGGAGTCTTTCTCCATTGTTCTCCACCCTAATTTGTGATTCGGGGTCTCACGGAGCCTAGATCCCCCCGTCCCTCTCTGCTGTCTAGCCAGCAAGTCCCTGGGATCCATCCTCTGGACTCTGACTCCCCCTCGCCAGTGCTAGAATTACAGTTGTGCCACCGCTTATGCTTTTATGCATATGCTGGGGACTCAAACTCAGATCCCCACAGTTTCACACTGAGCCATCTCCCTAGCCCAAAATGTGACAGTTGGGCCGACAAAGTAGGAAGCAGACAGTACAATTCAATGGGATGCTTTATTTAATAAATGTTTGCTATGCCCCATGCTGGACAACAGTATAGAGGACTGCTGAGCGCACAGCTAATGAGTCTGGGCTCTCCATCATCATCATCTTTACCTCCATCACCATCTTCATCATCAGCACCACTACCAAGGCTTCCTCGTGCTCCTGACTACCTACCTACAAGGTGTGGGTTTTTCTTTTTCTTTCTTTCTTTTTTAAAGGGTAAAAATGCATACGCTTTATTTCTGCAGTAATCCATCTTAGAGGTGAGGAGATGGGGACTGAGCTGAAGTTTCTTTTTTTAATTAATTAATATATTTTTTTATTTATTTTTATCTTTATTAACTTGAGTATTTCTTATTTACATTTCGATTGTTATTCCCCTTCCCGGTTTCCGGGCCAACATCCTGAGCCAAAGTCTCTTGTGCGAGGTCACACACCTCGTCAAGTGAGCACACGTCTTAGGCTCTGGAAACCAGCCTTGCGTCCTTTCTCATAGTGAAGGAGTCCTGTCTGCTTGACCAGCCCCTGCCGCGAGTGAGTGGCTATGGAAACCAACACGTTTACCCACGTCCAGCCAATAGTGAGGAAACATCAGAACGCCACAGCGGTTCCCAGTTCTATCCCAGTCCCGCTGCAATGTCACAGAGGTGGACACTGTGGACACTGGAAAAGGAGCTACAAACACCAGGGATGTGTGGCTCAGTTAGGAAGCCAGGGGTTCAACTCCCCAGCACTGGTTAAAGCCAGTGTCATGGTGCACGCCTGTAATTCCAGCACTTGGGAGCGAGAGACAAGAGGATCGAACATTCAAAGGCCAGCCTGAGACACATGAGATCCTGTCTCAAAACAATCAAAAATCAAAAACAAGAGTTAAAAAGGTCAGTTCTTCTACAGCCAAAGCCCACGGAAACTGAATTCATTTCCAATTGACTGCCTGGGGGAGTATTGACACACCTCCCCTCACATCCCCCCTCACCTGGTGGCATTCTCTTCTCATCCTCACTGGTCAAGAGGATATCAAGCTGGGGGCTGTGGTACCTCAGCGGAAACAGGGAATGTCCCTGGGGAAAGTAGTCTGAGGGTGGCCAGTGAGTCCACATCCCCGAGTTTAGCATATCAAACATGCTTTATACAAGCGAGCTTTGCTTTGGCACGCAGGCTGGATTAGTGTATGTAGCCTGACCGGTGGAATGCTCAAAGCACAGACCCGCAGCCTGGATGCTGGGGACAGAAAAGGCAAGAAAAGCATCCATGAGGATTCGGGTCTGTGACATGAAAATGTACACAGCCAGGGGGTAGCTTGCATGCTCCCTCCAAATCAACTCTTCCTCTTGCAAAAACCCTAAAAAGATAGAGATGGGTTCCCAAAGGCCCACTGACCCAGCTCCATCCTATATGCAGGCAGGACAGTGACCCAGCCATCTATCTGGTCATGCTCCTAACTACATAGACCCATCCCCCTTAGATGAGCTTGGGGGGAGGAGGCCAAGAAACGTGGCACTACCTGTCAAAGTCTTGGCCCAGCCTTTTTATTACACAACCCTGCAGAGAAACATCAGCAGGCTGTCACTTAGAAGGAGCTCAGGACAGAAAACATCCTTTTTCACAGTGTCTAGCCACCAACAGGATTAAAGGAAACACAAGTCTCTCGAAACAAGCTCCTATCTCTTGCTAAAGCTTGTGGAGTTTTATAGGCCCTGTGCTAAGTCATGGCGAGGCTATCACCTCACCATCAACTATCCTGACACCTCTGTGAGAAGGGGATGCTGCGAACTCCCACTCACAGATGCCGGACCACAGACATCTCTGAATGAGAATTATTATTTGGTGTGTGTGTGTGTGTGTGTGTGTGCGCGCGCACGCGCGAGCGTGTTTGTAGGGCTGTGTGCATGTATATGCATTGATGTTGGGTGTCCTAAATCACTCCCCATGCCCCACCCACCCAGAACCTGGAGTTCAGCATTTCAAGCAGACTGATTGGCCAGCAAGCTCCAGGGGTCTGCTTGTCTCCACACCCCTAGCGCTGGGCTTCCGGCTTCATGCCTCTACACCTAGGTTATTATATGAGTGCTAGGGGTTGAACTCGGGTCCCCATGCTTGTGCAGCAAGCACTTTACTGACTTAGCCATCTTCCCTGTCCCGCTCACATAACAGCGTGTGTCCAGTGGGGGCCAGCATGAACAGCACTGCAGCCCATGACTTTTTAAAAGGCTCCTCACAATCCACTTGAGACTTATCAAAAGAAGTACTTGGTCAAGGAATGTTTCCACAGGCTCCCCAAAGGAACTTCATTTGAACACCAGTATACAGTCTGTACTTGCCACCAAATAGATCTGCTACTAAGATCCAGAAAGCAGGGCTGGAGAGATGGCTCAGAAGTTAAGATCGCTGGCTGCTCTTACAGAGGACCCTGGTTTGATTCCCAGCGCCCAGTTGGTAGCTCACAACTACCTATGACTCCAGTTCCAGGGGACCCAACATGTCCTTCTGGCCTTTATGGGCACCAGGCACACACATGGTGCACATGCACGCAGGTTGACAAAGCACCCATTGACATAAAATAAATAAGAAACAAAATTTTGCCAAAACTTTAAAAATTGAAAGAAAATTGATACGACAGTGTTCCACATTCTGTGGGGGCTAGGGGAGCAGCACTGTCATTTGGTGCTATCTGTGAGCATGATCCTCTCTGCTGCTACATCAGTCAACGCTATTGGAAGCCGACCATGCCAAGCCAATGCCCGGTGGTCTTGGCACACAATCAAGAAAAACGAAATAAGTCAGAATCCTTCATTTCATGTCTCTGACAAGGACTAGAAGAGTTGATTTTCCATTTATCCATCACTCCATCTCCCTGGCTGCCTACTAAGAGAAGCATTTCAGATGGTAGGGACCAATAAAGGGGTGGAGGGACAAGGTACAAGCATCTACATTCCACAGGTGCTGGGTACTTGTTGCCCATGTGCTAGGTACTCATTGTCCGTGTGCTGGGTACTTGCTGCCCATGTGCTGGGTACTCATTGTCTGTGTGCTGGGTACTTGTTGCCCATGTACTGGGTAGTTGTCCCCACATGGTGGAGGCTGCTTGCTCTGCCACTTGCATCGGCACATGGATAAGTAAGGCTCAGTCATTGACTAAGCGTTAACTCAGATATGACTGCCCTGTTGGGGTAAGAAGAGTGAATTCTGAAAGGCATCTTGACTCTTAAGAGTCCTGAATTTATAGGGGCATGAAGGTGACCGAAGTGAGATATTAAATGCTATTACCGAGTGGTGTACTGGGCTCAAGGGAGGCGCACAGGCTAGTCAAATGGAGCCTTTCGGAGGAATTTCAAGAGACAGCCTGATGTTGGAACAAGCTTTCAAGGATAAGCTGGTCAGGAAGACAAAAGTAGGAAAGGGTCTCACAGGTACGCAGAACTACAAACAGGGGAGTAGAGGCAGGGAGATCCCTTGCCTACACTGAGGGCTATGAAACCTACATTCACACTTAAGGACTGATAGGCTTCCCGGTGGACACACCCATTGACCTCATAGGCATGCCTCACTCACACAATCTGGGCCTGACCTCCATCTGCTCTCCTGCAGGGCGACATGTGTCTCAGGAACCTCGCAGCAGCCTGCACTGTGCCAGAGAGCTTCCCGGGATATCTTTTCTGGTACCTCCTCTGTTATATCTGATGAAGATGGGCTCAGACGTTGACGCTAACCTCCTTAGCACTCTCTCTACTTGGCTGATTGCTAGTGAGGACAGCAGTCAAAGCCCCAAGCTACGTGCTGACATTTCGTAACCTTCGAGGGAAGTATTGACTTACACAGACACCCGTTTCTCAGATGGGAGACAAACAGTCCAATAGGCTGGCAAGATGATCTTACAAGACGCAAGTGGGGGAGTTGGAAACCATGCCTGAGTTTTATGGACTATTAAACCCCTGTTGTTTTCTTTTTGGTGTGTTATATTTGCATACATGTATTTGTGTGCATTTGTGTGTGTATGTATGTGTATGTGCAGTACATGTATGTCTAGATATGTATGCACATGTGTGTGCAGGGAGAGGCTACCTATCAACCTGGGGTGTCTTGCCTCAGATACTGTCCACCTTGGTTTTGAGACAGGGTCTCTCACTGGCCTGTGACACATGGGCTAGGCTAGGATGCATGGTAAGCTATCTCCAAGCCCAAGCTTGTGGGTGAGGTAGCCGCCATCCTTCTATTTCTTTCCAATAGAGAGTCACAGGGAAGGGGTCACCTTCTACCTGTGTGGGCAGCACAGATCCATGTCCCATTTCTGGATAAAGGTCCCTATCTCCAGGCAGATACCTCACCTTTGAGGGTGGTTGCTAAGCTTTGAATAAATGCCTCATTGACTTTGGTTCATGGACCAATAACCAACACGAGGACTTTCTGAACTTACACCCGGAGACAAGAGAGACAGGAGCATTTTGTTGGGCACCAAGTGCTTCTCGAGAGCCTTCCTATGGAGTTTTTCCAGCACAGCCCTGAGACGCAGGCCTGTTTATTTTTCTCATTAACAGTCTAAGAAGATGAAGAAAGGCTGAACAGCTTGAGGTCTGGTGGTGACAGAACTCAAATTTCAAAACACTTGATTTCAAAGCTTACTCCATAGAGCCTAACAGTATTCAGCTGCACTTCCCCGAGACCCCATTCACTCTTCCTTTCTCTTCTTCCCTTCCTTCTTCTGTCCTTCTTTCTTCCTTTCTTTCTTCCCCTTCCTTTATTTCAATTTCTTTCTGTTTTCCTTCCTTCTTCCTTCCTCTCTTCCCCTTCCTTTATTTCCTTTATTCCTATTTCCTTCTTTCTTCCTTCCTTTCTTTCTCTCTCTCTTTTTCTTTCTTTCTTCCTTTCTTTCTTTCTTTCTTTCTTTCTTTCTTTCTTTCTTTCTTTCTTATGATTACCTATAGGTATCTTCATGCTGCATGAAGCTAAAAACATTTATAACTACTTGATGTGTATGTGTGTGTGTGTGTGCTTATCTGTGCTCATGTGTGATATATATATATATACATATATATTTGCCAGAGGTCAAGTTCACGCCTCCTGCCTCAGGTGCTTGCCCTCCTTGGTATAGCTGTGTGCTTTGTTTTTTTTTTATTTTATCCTTTTGAGACAGAGTCTCTCATTGACCTGGAGATCCCTGACTCTGCTGGGCTTGCTGGACATCAGGCCTCAGGGATCCACCTACCTCCACCTCCCACGTTCTGGGACTACAACAAACATAGTGTGTATAGTTCCCAAAACCTACACCACGTCTCAGGTTTTGTTTTCCTGTGTGGGCTCTGGGGGCTTGAACTCAGGTCCTCAGACTTGTAAGGCGGGTGTTTTACCAACTGAACTACATTGCTCTAGACCCACCTGGCTGCAGCCCTTGCTCTTAGACACAAACAAGGTAAGCATGGTGTAGCGGTGCAGGGAAGGTCAGTGCCAGCAGGAATAAGGATTCTAGAATTAGAAGTCAATAAAGTGCTGCTCCTGATCCCAGCACTTGTTTATCATTAGATGCTACAAACTATTCCCGTCTTCCACTCTCAGTCTTCCTGTCTCAAAAATGGACACGATGCTGAAAGCCGCCCCTCCCCCGACAGGTGGCCCCTGGTCCATAGCTATGACTAAGGTGGCAAAGACACTGCTAAGATAATTATCATCAAAATATCAACCCAGTATCACCAGACAGAACGGAGGATGTGCTGGGGAAGAATCATAAACAGATGGGCACAGGGGTGCTCTGATCAAACATTGCTTATAAAATGGGCGCGAAAGCAGGGTCTGTGGCTGCCTGTGTTGTCCACTCATTCATTTGGCCAATGTTGCTGTCCTCCTTTTCAGAGAGCCTAGGAAGCAGCCCGCAGCATGTCTAAGTGGCCAGCATCTACTAAGCCTGGGGAAGCCCTAACGAAGCGATACACACATTCTACACTCCTCCCTCTGTGGCGTCTCAGCTGCGCAGTCCGAGAGCCTCAGAAAGAAATGAAAACAAACAAACCAAAAATATGTGAGGAGAGACTTGGACGCAACCAACGCAGCCAAAGAGAAGGAATTCACTGACCCCCAATCTGGGCCATCTCAAGAGAAGTTGGCCACTGACTGAGCCTCTTAAAAAGCTTAAAGATCATCCCAGGCCATGGTTAGAGAGAAAACTGCAGCAAAACAAAAACAAATGTGATCTTCAAAGCCTTAAATGTCAGCTTGAAGGATGACTTGGAAGCTCTGGGATGAACCGAGAGGCCCTGCAGCTGCTCCCTCAGCATCAGATGCCCCTTCAGACTTCTTCAGCCTTCAAAGTTGTCACTCCCCTGGATGATGTGTCACCCCCTCCCATACTCACTGGAGCGCAATCTCCACTCTGCAGCTCTGCACTCAGAGGGAGCTACCTAACTAACCTCTGCCCAAGGCTGATCAAACAGGATTGGCTGACCGCTTCTACCTTGTTATCCTCTCTCTCTCTCTCTCTCTCTCTCTCTCACACACACACACACACACACACACACACACACACACACAGCACAGCACAGCACAGCACACAGCACATGCAGCACACACACACATACATACACAGATACCACATACACAATACCTCATACTACAAACACATACCACAAACACAAGCACACCACACACACACCACACCACACACACACATCCCACAGATACATACACAGACATCACATATACACACATAACACAAATCACAAACCAGACCACACACTCACATCATACACACATAAACCACACACCATACACATATACACACAAACCACACACCACAGATACATACACATACATATATACCACACCACATACACACACAAACCACATACCACACACATATACACACAAACCACATACCACACACACAAACCACACACCACACACATACACACACACACCACAGATACATACACATACATATACACCACACCACATACACACACACACACAAACCACTAACCACCCCCCCACATACACACCATACACATACACACACAAACCACACATACCACACACACAGCCCACCCATTTAATTCCTTCCTCTCTACACAGTTCACTCAGAGAGATTTCTACATTGCCTCAGCCATCAGGATATCAGTCATGGGCACACTCATGGGCAATTCTCTTTCGCTGTCTTTTCTACAGGAAGCAGGAATAATCTAAGGCCTAGGCATTCCAGCCATTGGTCTGGCATCATGGGAAATAAAAAATCACATTGGGGTGAGATGCCTCTTCCTAAATCATTCAAGCTCCTGAAGACTGAAACACTGAATATTGAAAAAAAATACAATATTCCCTTTATTAAGAGTCTGTATTATCTCTGGTTCTATTCTTAGTCTTGTGTGATAAGTGTCAATTCTGTTCTATTCACCATACCTATATTTGTTATTTAAATGAGGAAGTGAAAGTCCAGAAGACTTGACTTCCCAGGATACTCATTCACACACATTTCTCTGTCCACACCGAAATCAGGCTGCTTGGCGCTCTCCCCACAGTGCAGGCTGCCTGCCTCTGGGACCCATAGCTGAGTGGTGGAACCCTGAACACTTTCTGGCCATCACCATCTAAATCGTCATTGGCTACCAAACCAGTGGCACCCATGTTGTCCTTTCTGTCAGGTGTGTTTGCTCCTGGAAGTCTTCGGGGATAGCTCGGATGTGTCTTTGCGAAGCAATGAACCGACTGGATTGCAGAGCGGGCAAAAGCGAGAGATGGCGATTCATCTCCAGTCTGGGGTTGGTGAAGTGTCTCTGAGAGCTGGAGGGCTAGGTGAAGATTCCACAAACGGGTCTGGGAAAAACCTTAGGCACTGAACAAAGCTAACAGCGTCTCCCCTTGTGAGCTCTCTGAGGAGTCACACACTGAGGTAAGAACACTGGGGTAAGAGGTGTCCTGTGGATTCCCTCTGCTCTTGAATATTAATAGCATATTAATATTACCTTCTACTTTAAGTGAATGGAGTGAGAGAGCTCAGTACTTCTATTGGCCACAGGAAAATCGAAAGAGAAGACCCTTAAACCTCGTTCCTCTCTATTCCCTCCTATGTAACAATCAGGCTTCTCTTTACTCTTGACTCTGAACCTAAGACTGACCAATGATGGAGAGCACTCCCTTCACTGAGTCAAAAGAACCTGGAGGTTAGGACATAAGGAACCAGCGCAGGGAGAGAAAGTAAGTTCCCAGAGAAGTCCCCTGCCTCCCACAGGCTCTCCAGACACAAAGCCGGACTCTGGCTCTGCTGTGCTCTGAGCCCTGCTCTCCCAGCCTCCCCCTTCCCCAGCCCTAAGCCAGAGACAGGGTTGTCTCTTCTTCTTCTGTCCTGATGGGGGCACAAGTATTCCCTGAGTCTTCCAGCATCTGGAGAAGTTTTAGAAACCGGACTAAAGTCAGGTTAGAGTGTGCACAGCTCCTCAGAGGGGATTGAGACGATAATAGCACCCTTGTGTGGTTTTTTGTGTTGTTTTGTGGTTGTTTTAAAAGAAAAAGATGGGGATGGGATGAAGTTCACGGTGTAGAGGGAGAAATGCTTCCATGCTCAAGGCAAGAATTGACACCACAGTCGTGTCTGCATAAACACAAGCCCCATGTGCGTTCGCAAAGACCCAGCCACCACTTACACACACTCTTCTTCCCTGTGCTCGCACTACCCCCCCCCTGCCGCACACACTTCATGGCATTGCCGCCTGCTCAGTCTTTTCCGGTACTTCCCAGGGGGTCAATTTGTATAATTTTTAAAATCCTCCCCAAATCTCAACTTCCTGTGGTTCTGTTTTTATTTCCAGATTTCCTTCCCATGGTCTGTCTCTCTCTCTCTCTCTCTCTCTCTCTCTCTCTCTCTCTCTCTCCCTCCCTCTCTCTCCCTCCCTCCCTCCCCCTCCCCTCACCCAAACATTGTTACTTGGCTCTGCAGCAAGATGTAAAACAGAGGCTCCAGAGACTGCATGGCTGCCAACCCAGGCTCTCTCGCGGTCACTTGTTTGTCATCCCAGCTACGGGCACACACGCAGGACTGTGCACTGTGTATTCCCTGGTTGATGGACCTCTGTGGCCACCCCACCCCCCAAAAGAAACCCAGCACCGTTTCCATCCTCTTCTGAGAAACAGACGCCACACTCAGAAGGACGACACAAAACTGGAAAAGCTCTTGAGAGTCAGAAAAGTGACTTCCGTGCCCCCGTGGACTTGCAGACAACCCCCACCCGGGACTCTGCCCTCCCACCCTCCCAGGAATTGGCCATACACTCCCCAGCACTGCAGAGAAGCAGCCAAGGCAGAGAGAGAAGAGTTAAACCAAGCCCAGACTTCAGCAATCTGTGTTCAATTTTGATAAAAATCTCTCTTGCTCTCCCCACCACCCCCTCCCTCTGCCCACAGCTCAAACAAGTCTCTTTATGTTACCAGTATACATTTTGTTTTGTGTACTGCAGCCCGTGTCCCTGCCAGAGAACCTAAAGTTAGCCCACTGTGGGCACATGGGGCAGAAATAGCCACCCCGCTTCTGAACCAGAGCTGGACACAGGACTACAGCAGCCAGCAGCACCATCATCTTCTTCTCCTTCTTCTCCATCATGTTCCGACTCCCTCCTCCTCCTCCTCCTCCTTTCCTCCCCCTCCTCCTCCTCCTCCTCCTCCTCCTCCTCCTCCTCCTCCTCCTCCCCCTCCTTTGCCACCCTGTTACCTGTGGTCACACTAGATCCTTCTGGGTTGAGTCCCACTGCATCAAAGGTTAGAACCCAGCATAGCAAGAGTTTGGGCTGCCTCACAGGTGCCAGGGGCCACAGTCTCCAGAATCCTTCTCCCTGATCTCCCTGACGCTTCTTGACTGCCCACTATCTGAAGAGCAAGAGCCACTCCACTGGGCTGCCCATCCTCCTTGTCAAGGCCCTGCCTGCAAGTGGGAACTGAAGGCTTGGAAAGAGTTCAGTCCACCTGAAGGCACACACCGAAATGGGCAAAGTAGCCACCAAAGGAGTTGTCAGCATCTGGGAACAGGGTGCTATCTGTGTCGGTTCACTCAAGCCATCGGGAGTCCGATCGCAGAGCCGCTACAAACTTTTCCAAAGTTTTCCAAAGCCGTGTACAGTGAGTGGCCCGATGCACACACTCCTCACTCCACCCCCCTGCGCGCACACACAGCCTCCCATCAGCCCACTCCAGAATCGGAGTCTCTGCAAACATTTTCCAGAACAAAACAGGCAGCTGCTGGAGGGGCTGCCTTTCCGACGCTAACGCAATAGCGAAAAATGAAGCGACAGGAAAGAGTGCTAACGTTGCTCGGAGCCTAAGTTTCCAGTACTGCACCTACCCTGAGGCCCGCATGGTGCGATGAGGCTGCTGCTGCCCCGGCTTCCCGCAGGCACCGCGCTCGCCTGCTCAGCTCAGTCCTTGGCTGCCCCGGACTCCGGAGAAAGCAGGCTGCTCCCTCTCGGCCGGCCTCGCGCCGCCGCCCGCCCCGCTCTGACGTCAGGCGTCTTGGAGCTAGGGATATTTATGGCTAGGAGAGACTCTGGCTTTTTCCCCTAGGTGCTGATCCGATGGCAGCAACTTGGGAGTTGATTTGCAGTTTTCACACTGGGAACTTGAGGGGTGGGAGGGAGACAGCAGCTGGCACACCGCAGGATGGGGATCGCTCCTTCTCGCTTTGGCGTCCAGCCTCTCTTAGGGGCTGCCTCTCTTTGGAAGCATAGCACGATCAAAGAGGCAAAAGTGGTCACCTGAGCAAGAGACTAACTAGCGAAGGACCTTGTGGGGAGCCACCCATCAGGCTGGAAAGCAGGGCGCTCTCCCTGGGCAGTGCGTGCCTGGAAGGTGCTGGCAGGAGAGATAAGCCAGAGGCACGGAGCAGGCACTAATTAGAGGGCTTGCGCCACACCCTAACAACTTTTCCATTTCTTCTTTGGGAGTGAATAGGGTTGTTTTTTTTTTTAAATTTATTTTTATTAAATTATGTTCCACACTCCTTGCCTCTTTGTATGCCTTTTCCAACTCAGAGCTGGCCAGTTCGTCTTACCCCATTGCTTATGCACACAGCTCAAGCCAAGCACAGTGGCTAATTCATCCTTCGAAAACTCGCGTTTAGTGTTTTAAAATGTGGGATCGTGGGGCCTCCTCCTTGACCAGACCGGAAATGATGTCGGTTAAGAGCAGCTGGCTCTAAACACACAATACCTCTGGGTGCCTATTTATCGTATACATTGCCCACACCCAAATGTCCCCTGTCCCAACTCGTTACTGTTAATATTGTCAGCAACATAGCAAGTCCTAAGTAAGCGCAATCTATTATTGTGGTTATTGTTAAGAGAAGGGTAGCAGAAAATTATTTAGGTGTAAGAGATTTATGGCTGACCGAGCATCCACAGTGAACCTTCTCCTTTTGGAATTATCCCACAAGCAAACTTGATTGTGCCACCATAAGGAAACATGGGGTGAATTGAGGAAAACAGGAAAGGAGACCAAAGGAAAGGGAATGGTCTCATCAGTACCAGCCATCCGCAGCAGTTGTGAGCGCGTGTCTGCAGGGCGCTAACCTCTGAGAGACGTCTCTCCAGACGAAATGAGAAAAGGGATGAACTGAAAGACAAGTGGATCCGAGAGCGGATCGGCAACGTGGTTCAACTAGTCAAGGCGCTGCTGGACAAACCTGAAGGCCTCGAGTGATTCCCAGGACCAACATGGTGGAAAGAGAGAGAAGAGAAAACTACTGCTCGATATCTTCTGACCTCCACAGGCATGTGGTGGCACATTCTACAAGTTCATAGGCACACACGCGCGTGTGCATGCACACACACACACACACACACACAACCAATCAACCAAATAAGAAAAAACCAAATAAGAAAAAAAAATTCTTACACACAAAAATAAATGGACAAAATTAAAAAATACCTTTTGAAAACTTAAAAATTAAAAGAGAAAGAAGAGGTGAGACAGGGTGGGAGTCATTAGGGGTAGTAGGTGTCAGGCAGGACAAGGTTGGGAACCAGGCAAAGGCTGAGGAGCAGCACCCTGTTCCAGTGAACATCGATGGGGAGCGGGCTGTTTGTTTCACTGTGCCCCAGGAAATCTTGCTCCTGTTCTATTGGGAGGGGAAAAGAACAAGAAAAGCTCGAATCAGGAGAAATTGGTGCTGAGGAGATGTTTTGAGGCCAGTGACTCTCAAAGCGTCCCGTGAAATAGGACATGCCAATCCTTGCACACCAAGTCCTAATGGAGGTCCGCCATCTTGAAGAGTTCCCATCTCCTAGGACGGTCCCCTGAACATACACGGAGTCACTGAATCTCTGAAGTCCACTCATAGCAAGCTTTTTCTTCCCAGAGCAGGCAGCTCAGAATACCACAAACTTGTGAAGAGCGTGGATCGTGGATCGTGGTGGAAAGCAGGCTTCTCCAACCCTTCACTCCATCACCGGGCAGAGCTCTTCATCCGCAGAGCAAACTTCCCAGCAGCACTCGGGAAAAGAGCATGTGATCTAAGCATGGAAGACAATGAAGAGAACTCAGACTGTAGAGGTCACACTGGAGTGCCCAACCACTGCTCACTGCCTCATCAGTACCTCTGATGAGGGATGTTCTCAGGCCCAGTGTTCCGTGAGATCAATGCCGCCTGTCAAATAGCTGGGCTGCAGTACTCAGCTCAAGCATTAGTCTGGCCATTTCCAGAGAAACGATTTGGGGATGAGATTAATATTTAAATGGGTAGACTCTGAGGAAAGTGGATGATGCCTCCTCATCTAATCGTTGAAGGTTTTGAAGACCCCAAGAAAACAATGAGGAGCTCCTCCTACTTCCACAGCCCTGCTGAGGCCTGAGAGAATCTGGCTGCAAGACAGACTTGGACCTTGACTTCCTCCCAATTCAGTGACTTAGGACCAGTTCAGCTTGCTGGCTAACCCAGCAGACTGAGAACTCCCTACATCTCCACACACAGTTGTATGAATCAATCCCTCCTGTCTTGCTTCCTCTCCCTCCTCTCTTTTCTCCCTTCCTCTGACTTCCTCTCTCTTCCCCTCTATCCCTCTCTCTTTCTCCCTGCTTCCTCACCCTATCCTCCTGTCTTTCTCGTCCCTTCTTTCCTCTCTTCCCTTCTCTTTCCCACTGTGTCTCTCCCCACTCACTCTATTTCTGTTCAGGACCCTGTGGTGGGGGGAGTCATGAGACCAGTGTTTCTCACCCATGGTGAAGCCTGTTCCTCCGTCCATTCCAAAACATTGCTGTGAAGGCAAAATGATTCAAAACTGATAGAGAATCTACCTCAGCTCGGTGTCAAAGCACACACCTGTGGTTCCAACTCCTCTAGCCGTTCAGGCAGGAGGATTATGAGTCTAGCCTGGGCTAGTGACTTTCTATCTGTGGTAGGGAAGCAAAGAGAATAACAGGGAGCGGTAAGGGAGAATGCGGAGGGGAGAGAAGAAGTCTCTTACCTCACAAAGTTTCTGAGACTGAGATGGTGAATCACAGACTTCTCAGACCCTGGTCATTCCAGTCAGAACAGGCCTGCTGGCCCACAGGTTCTCCTGAACAAGGCAGGGAACTCTTAGAGCAATCATGTTTCTATTCTGACAGCAATAATGTTTCTACTCTGAGAGCAATAATGTTTCTAATGACCGGAAGGTTTACTGAGCCTATAGAATGCTTACCCACCATATATAAAGCCATAGGCTCAGTCCTCAGTACCCATATGAAACTGGGCACAGTGGCACATGCCTGTAATCCCAGTACTGTGGGGGTGGAGTCAGGAGGACCAGCAGATCAAGGCTATGATTGTCCTCAGCTACGAAGTGAGTCTGAAGTCAGCCTGAGATGCATGAGACTCTGACTTAAAAGGAAAGGTGAGATGGCACTTGTCACCAAGCCTGATGACCACAGAATCCACTTGTTGGAGAGAAAGGAGAACCCACCCTTGCAAACTGTCTTCTGACTTACACACACACACACACACACACACACACACACACACACACACACACACACACACACTTGCACACAATAATTTAGTAATCAAAGAAACATCTGTGTAAAGAATGCTGTAGTCTGAAGAGGCAGCCGCAGGGTTTTGAACTGGCTCGGTTTAGCAAGTGTCCATCAGGCTCCAGGTGCACAGAACCCACCTTTCTCTCAGTGACACTCAGGGCTGTAATCTTCATTGGACCTGGTATAACTGCACCCCCGTTAACTAGGGCCCTCTTCGCTTCTGATGGTACAAATAGAAAGAAAAACCCCACAGCTCGCCCAGTTCCTTCCTGTGAAGCACTCTCTATTGAGACACAAACAGGAGAGATGTCACAACAGCTTGAAGAGACTTTAGTCCTTCATTGGCTGGTGCATAGCAAGAAGGTCTCAGAATTTAGCATTAGAATAATCTGGTTTTTAACCTCATCTCTGGTTCTTTTCCTTTAAAAAAATTACTACATTTTTTTTTCTCTGTGTATAGCAGACACACCTACAGAAATCAAGGACAATGTGTCAATACCCTTCCTCACACCAAGTGGAAGCTGGGGATTGAACTCAGGCGGTCAGGCTGGGCTGCAAATGTCTTTACCTGCTAAGCCATCACACCAGCCTCTATTCCTGGTTCTTGCAGCTGAGGATATCATTGAACCCCTAACCAGAGCACAGACTACTGGGAGTCAGGTCTCCTGGAGCCAGAAGTGGACAAGATTGCAGAATGTGTGCACATTACAGATGGCCACGACCCTTTTGTGCCTTTTTCTCTCTTTGCCTTCTTCCTCGTCTCCTTCTCCCTCTTGTCCCAAGCAACTCCATCTGTTCCTTACTCAGTACAGAGAGAATGCACTCAATGCCAACGCTTAATTCTCAAAGATTCCAACCTCCTGTTCTTTGGAAACCTCTTTGTCCAGAGTTAAGAAATCTCCCCTGGCCAGACATGACCACACAAAATAGGCCGAGATTAGAAAATTGCTCCATGAAAGGCAAGGTCCCTCTAAGGGAAGAAGTGAATTTCTGAGGCCCCTTCTCAGGTTGTTTGCAGCAGCTTGGAGGGTCAGCTCTACTGCCTTGCCTGCGTCAAAGCCTTAAGTGTTTAACCACAAGACACACAATCCTGGGACATTGTGGCGGCAGTCCTCCATCTCCTCCCCCACATCCAGGCAGGCCACTTGCGTGTCAAATCTGGTATGTGTTCTCCCTCTAAAGAAAGCCAGGCAATCTCTGGCCCAGAGTATCACACCTGGCCAGATGTGGGATCGAATCTGACACAGTCAACTAACATAGGAATGGGCAAGAATGCGCTGGAATTCTTTCTTGACATCCCCTAGAAGGTCCATGAGCAGAATCCAAGGTCTTCAGGCTGGGGAAGGCCAAACCCACTTGTAGCTGGAGGTGTTTATGTTATTCCTGGAACAGGAGTCTCCACCCACATGGTCATGTGCAAATTTTCAAGAGATTCCCAGTTTCAGTAGCTCAAAACCGTTTGAAAAATAAGCTCAGTGTGTCTCAAGATGAAACCGGATCCTATAGTATTTAAAAGAAAGAGCAAAAGACTGGGAAGATGGCTCAGTGGATGAAGTGTTTGCCCAGCAAGCTGAGAACCCAAGTTTAAGCCCCAGGTCACGTGTCTGTAAAAGGTCAGGCATGAGCTCATAATTCCAGCACTACAGAGTACATGTGGGAGCATCCCTGGGTCTCGATAGCCAGCTAGCCTAGAAAACTGAATTGGCAAGTTTCCGGTTCATTGAGAGACCCTGTCTCAAACACAGAGTGGAGAGGAACTGAGGGATCACAGACAAGTTGGCTCTGGCTTGCACATGCCCTCATACACAAATATGGACACACACACACACACACACACACACACACACACACACACGGAAAAAGCATTCTCAGCTGACCTGTATTGGAAGAGAAAATGGATAAAAGTGCACATGTACATAGCCATGCATGTGCCTGTGTGTGTGCCTGTGTGTGTGTGTGTGTATTTTCTCAATTGAAAAAATCACATGAGGTAATGATAATCTTTGAGTACTTGTGACTTGGGATGTCATAGAAAGCATGCGTGTGACTTAGCTGAGACTTCTGGGTAACTAAGAAACTTCAGGAGAAGTGTGATGTTCTATCTTTCCTTGGCCATTAAAAGCACATGCTGCTCTTACAGAGGACACACGTTCAAAGGATGACATTGCCATGCTAAGACACTATTCTCTGTCACTTCAAAAAGGTGGCCGCTGATTCCTCCTGTTTGTGTCCTTTGGGAGGCTCTCTCTCAGCAACCTGTGTCTCTCTGGCTGAGTTTACACAGTCACACAGATACGGAGGAAGAAAGGATGCCCTGGCAGACCTCGGAAAGACAGCAAGGCAGAGACATCTGTCCACCTCATCCGTATCTGTGGAAACTATACACAAATGCAGACTTTGTTTTGTATGCCAGGGAGCTGAGGTTCCCCAGCATCTAAATGAGCTGATTTCACCCACACGTTGAAGAAAGGCAAGAGGAAGTTTGAAGAGGATGCTTCTCTGTTGCTTTGGTTTATCCAATCCGTACAGGGTCAACTACTGGAGTAAAGGCTGGAGGTGGGTGTGAATAAGATGGAGTCTCTGTTGTTAAGGAATGCACAGCTTCATGGGCCACACAACCAAGCTCGGCCATGTTCAGGCTAAACTAAAACAAAAAAGGTACCAATAGCTAGGCATAGTGGCAAATGCCTGCATTGCAGCACTGGAGAGGTAGAAGCAGAAGAATCAGGAGTTCAAGGCCAGTCTCAGGTACATACCAAATTCCAAGCCAGCTTGGTCTACACATCCCAGAAACACACACACACACACGCACACACATACACGCACACGCACATGCATGCACGCACATGCACGCACATGCACACAGGGACTAGAGAAGTGGTTGAGCTAAACTCTTCCAATAGACCCTGGTTCAATTCCCAGCACCTATAAGGTAACACACAACTAATTCCATTCCAGAGGTATCTGATGTCCTCTTCTGTCCCCTGTGGGCACTGCATTCACATGTTGCACATGATTAGGCACAGGTGTTTGCACAGGAAAAAACACCCATACATATAAAATAAAAGAAAACTTATTTAAAGTTCAGAAATGGAACTTTCAGAATTACTGCGCTTGGGACGTAATGGGGAGTTAAGTTGCCATGATGATGATTGTGGTGGTTTGTATATGCTTGGCCCAGGGAGTGGCACTAGTATGAGGTGTGGCCTTGTTAGATTAGGGATGGATTTGTTGGAGTAGGGATGGTCTTGTTGGAGGAAGTGTGACACTGTAAGGGTGGGCTTTGAGACCCTCCTCCTATCCACACAAGAGACAATCTTCTCCTGGTTGCCTTTGGATCAAGATTCAGAACTTTCAGCTCCTCCTGCACCATGCCTTCCTGGGTACTGCTATGCTCCCACCTTAATGATAAGGTATGAACCTCTGAACCTGTAAGTCAGCCCCAATTAAATGTTGTTCTTTATAAGACTTGCCTTGGTCATGGTGTCTCTTGACAGCAATACAAACCCTAATTAAGATAGAAGCTGGTATTAGGGACTGGGGTATTGGTGTAATACATTTGTCTGTGTTTTTGTTTGGAGGAATGTGGATTTTAGGACTTTGGATTTGGGAAGCAGTGGAATGCTTAAAGTGGGGCTTAATGGATCATCGTAGCAGGAATGTGGAAGAGGGTGCTGCTGAGGATGATTTGAACTCTGTAGGCCCAATGGCCAAAGAGGTTTAAGTGGCAAAGAATTTTAGTTTCTGACCTAGAGACTGTTCTTGTGATATTTTGGCGAAGAATGTGACTGCTTTTTGTCCTTCTCTGAAGAATCTACCTGAAGCCAAGGTAAAGAGATTTCAATTAATTGCATTGACAAAGGAAGTCTCAGAAAAGCCCATCATAGACTTTGTCCTCTGGTTTACTGTCATGAAGAGCTTTTTTATGAAGCTTAGCAAAAACAGAAAGGAAAAACACAAAACGTATGGTTCAAAGGGGCACCAAAAAGTAGAATAGAGCTGGATACTATGTTCAAGGAGATAGATAAACAGATAAATAGAAAGTGATGACCTTGAAGCAAGATACAACCCTGATATGCTTATTGTTTAGTTGAACAAGGTCTTGTTTTCATTTGGACTTTTAGTCTGAAATAAACTGCAATCCAGAAATGGAGACCAAAACTGTGATCCAGGTCTAGAAGCTGAAGACACAGGCTTTTGATGCAGATCTTGAGGCATAGTGGCCATGAAAAATTTAGGCACAGACATGGTAGTATACATCTTTAATCCCAGGAGATAGAGGCAAGCAGATCTCTGAGTTCAAGGCCAGCCTGGTACAGAGCAAGCTCCAGACATGGTGGTATATCAACTCAGGAGACTAAGGAGAACTGCAGATCTCTGTGTTCAATCAAGGTCAGTTTACAGAGCAAGTTCCAGCCGAGCTTAGTCAGTGAAGGAGTTGGAAAACAGAAAGCTGGTGATGATGTACTAGAACAAGGGGCCATGTTCCAGCTCCAGGAAGCAGCAGAACTCAGCAGCTTTGGCCACATGGCTCTGAATTTAGAGTCAAGAATAAAAGGGACAACTGGGACAATTGATGCTGGTCAGCTGGAGCTAAGAAATTAGTGGTGATTAAGAAGAGACCAGCATCACTGAGGTGAAATCTTCTGGGAAGTGTTTTCTGAGAGCACAAAGAAACTGAGTTCCAGAGACAGCCTCATGCTTCGTCTGGACTTGGTAAGAATCATCCAGGTGGTACTGGTTTTGAAGGTATGGATGGGTCATGGAGAGCAACTGAGGTTTAGCACTGTGAGAGGCCAGGAAAGGCCACTGGTGAAGGTGCAGCCTCAGCTGCAGTTGATGGCCTAGGACTGAAGGGGTCATGCAAAGAATTTAAGGCTTGGCACCATGAAAGGAGCTTATAAGAAGCTATTGGTAAAGCCTAGTTGCAGTGAGAAACCCCAGAGTGTTAGAGATGCTGGCACCATGGGATGAGTCCCAAGAACAGCAGTGGTGGAGTGAATCAACCTGAGCTTACAGCGCTGCAGAGGGCAGAGCAGGAGAAGTGATACCAGCCCTTTTGAGAAGCCTAGAAGATCATGTGTGGACCCCAGAAGTTGCTAAAGTTGCTTTGGAGGCCCCAAGATATTAGAGATCTCAGAGCCATTGGATACCTGCAGAGGAAGCCACTAACAGGGAATGGAAACAACTCAGGAGAAAGAAGTTTGTCTAATCGACAAAGCAGAAAGGAGCTGGAGATCCTCAGACATGGAGATGCAAAAGTTGGTTTCCTGTCTTGCTTTGGTCCAATATTTCTTTACTATGATGTTTTGGAATGGTAATATATATATCCTGCAATGTTTAAAGTATGCAATATGCTTTTTGTTTTTGACTTTATAGGGTATTGCCGTTAAGTGATAGAGTAAAATCTCTGAAAAAACATTGAACTTTAGAGTTTTGACATTGTTGAGACTGTGATAGACTATGGAGAGTTTTGAATTTTTAATGTACTTTGCATTATTCTTTGTTTATGTATGGCCCCCATAGACTGATATGTTTGAACAAATCTATAGGTGCCAGGGAGCAGAATTTGATGGTTTATATATACTTGGCCCAGGGAGTGGCACTATTAGGAAGTATGGACTTGTTGGAGGAAGTATGTCATTGTGGGGGTGGGCATTGAGACTCTCCTCCTAGCCACATGGGAGCCAATCTTCTGTCTGCCTTTGGGTCTAGATGTAGAACTCTCAGTTCCTCCAGCCCCATGTCTGCCTGGATGCTACCATGATCCTACCTTGATGATAATGGACTGAACCTCCAAAACTATAAGTAAACCCCAACTAAGTGTTGTCCTTGGTCTCTGCACAACAATGGAAACACTAAGGTGGTGGTGGTGGTGGTGGTGGTGGTGGTGGTGATGATGATGATGATGATGATGATGATGATGATGATGATGATACTTTCCCATTCTACTAGTATCAATAGGGCCAATATATCTAAAACATCTCTAGAGAACTTGAATCCATTGATGTGGTTTACCAAAAGGGATGGGGAGAGGAGCATCATATTCAAATTAGTTGGATAAACCTTACTTATATAACCTTAAGCATCCCCATTCTGCTACTGAATCTCACAGTGCCTATTAATACACAGAAAGTTCCAGTATTTAATAATACAGAGGGATCTGGCTGGGTGCACTTAGCACAGTATCTCCCCAGGTCACTCTCTCACGACACCCAGTTTCCACATAACATCCACCAACAACCGTAATGTTACAAAATACTGTTTAGTCTGATGGGGACCAGAACAAATCTCCAAAAATAAACACAGTTGTAACAGGATATGCAACTGGAATCTCTAATGAAGCAGCAGATCCACCAGATAAGAGGATCCAGAATAACAGTACAGAGGGGGAAGGGGATTCTCACAAGAGCCTACCCAGCAGCCAGTACCATGCCTTTTCAAGTCCTGCATATGGAAAGTATGGGGAAGTCTTTAAAATATGGAGAAAGAATGGGAGGTCAAATTTTTCTCCACCCCAACAAAGAGAGCAACAGGTGACCTATTACCTCAATCAGTGATCATAAGGCTAGAAGGCCTGGCTGCCTTGAAACCTACAAGCCAAGAGGTACAGATGATGGGAGGGTATTAGTTAAAGGAGGGCAGTTGCTTGTCCATTACCTCGCTAGGACAAGGGTCCACACTTATCCTGAAGATCATCTATACAATGCCTCACAAGGAAGAAAACTTGGCATCATTTTAGATCTTAACCAAGAGGACTTCCTGTGAGAATTATTAGACCACTGTACCAAGAAATATTGGGCTTCAAACTGTTAGAAGTGTTAGAGTGGAGAACAGGTGAAAGCAAGAGAAATCTTGATGGAAGATCAAAGGTGCTGGAGACATGGTTCAGTCAATGAAGTGAGGACTCAAGTTTAGTCTCCAGCATACACACATTAATTCTGGGTGTGCTGATGAGTGCTGGAATACTGGGACTGAGGAGACAAGAGGATCTCTGGGGCAGCCCAGGATACCTGTGTGCTCCAGGTTAAGAGAGACACTGTCTCCGAAAAATGAGATGAAGAATAGCTGAGGAATACTTCTAGCATTGACCTCTGACCTTCCCATGGCAACCTGGCCATGCTCACCTGCACACAAATCTGACCCTCCCCCACACAACATATAAATGATAGACTGTTTCCCACTTGTGAGGAAAAAAATGCAACTAGTAGAAATTATTTTGAGATTTTTTTAAATGCTGAATTTAGCAAACTACATTAAAATCAGTTATTCTAAAAAGTTTTTAAAAAGTCAAAAGAAAATTGTGTTCAAAGAAATAAAGGAAGAGATGGCAACAATGACTTAATGAATGGGAATTATCTATAAATATGCAAAAAAATAAGTCTAAGTGAAACCTCTCTAGTTCAAACGAAAAACTAAAAGGAAAAATAATTTAAAAGGCTCTTAAATTGAAGAATTGAATTGAAAGTTAAGTATGGATCAATAAGAATTACTAGTACAAGGAGCAGAGAGAAAGATGAGCCCTCAGATAGTTACACCACAGCATAAACTAAACCAAAATCACATCGTAGGAATCCCAGAGAAACCAGATAGACACAGGGAAACAAAAAAGAAATCTGGAGACTAAGTCGTATAAAATTTCCCAGACTGAAAATTTATAATAACCTAATTTGCTCCACTGACCCAAGAATCCTAGTAGGCTGTAAGTGAGATAAACATAAAAAAAAATTGTACTTAAGACTTGCCAGAGTGGCACTCACCTTTAATCCTAGCATTGTGGAGGCAGAGACAGGTGGATCACTGTGAGTTTGAGGTCTACAGAGTGAGTTCCAGAAGCTAGGGCTACAGTAAGGCCTTGTGCCATAAGAGGAGGAGGAAAGAGGAAAGAAATTTACACCCAAACAACAACAACAACAAAGGAAAAGTACCTCATCCCCCCAAAAAAACCTTCAGTTAAATTAGCAACCAACCTCTAGTCCAAGATAATGTTGAACAAGATATAGTGAAATAACATGATCAATGAGCTAAAAGCCCAATAGTGAACTAGTAATTCTACATTCAACAGAACATTCTTTGAATATTTAGGCCAAAGGTACCAAGCGTAGTTCACAAAAGAATTAAAGAAATAAAACTGATTCCCATAAAAACATATTTAACACACAAAGAATCTAGTGAGGAATAAGAAAAAATAGCAAAATGACAATCATAAACACAGCTACACAAATAGTGTGTTATATATAAATGGTCTAAGAAACAAAACAAAAAGACAAAGATTATCAGGCTTTTTTTTTCTTTAAAGGGGCAAGAATGAATTATATACTGCCTGTCCAAGAAACACGTCTTAGATTCAAGACATGAGTGAGCCAAGAACCAAAGGATTGAGAAAGATTCACTAGGCAGTCTATATTCAAAAGGGGACTGGGGTGGCTACATTCGTATGTGGCAAAATAGACTTTAGAAGTAGAAATACTTTGAGAGGCTAGTATATTCTATAAAGATAAAATGATCAATACATCAGGAAACTATAACAATAACAG
Organism: Rattus rattus; assembly: GCF_011064425.1. Taxonomy (NCBI): domain Eukaryota; kingdom Metazoa; phylum Chordata; class Mammalia; order Rodentia; family Muridae; genus Rattus; species Rattus rattus. Next base: position 80,354,196 of record NC_046157.1, on the reverse strand, counting down.
AACCCCAAACTTAAAAATTAAAACATGACAGAACTGAAGGGAGATTAAAAATTCATCATCAGGATTCCAGTGTTCCATTCTCAATAATTTATCAGATTACTAGATAGTAAAGCAGCAAGGTTACTAAAGACTTGAATGATTCTAATATCTTCACATAGCACAGCCAGTGTGTGTGTGTGTGTGTGTGTGTGTGTGTGTGTGTGTGTCTGTCTGTCTGTCTGTCTGTCTGTCTGTCTGTCTGTAGTCCAAGCCTCAAACTTGCAATCGTTCTGTCTCAGTCTCTCAAGTAGATGGAAAGACAAGTCCACCTCACCAGTCTCAACTTTACTACTGACTTTTCTCACAGGGTATTGTAGTACCAAGAAGGGTATCAAAAGAACTCCCTGTGTCCAGATATTCTAGCACATTCCTCCCCCATCCCCACTGAATAGGAAAATAGAAACTGACTTTCCACATCACCATCAATCATCTGGCTAGCAGAATGACCCGCCCCTTCTTTGCCTACTGGTACTTGAGATTAAGAACATGAGAAGCACAGAGAGTAACTGGGGTTTGACTTCAACAGGATCAGAAGGACGGTAGATGCTGTAGTAATTATTTGAATTGGGTCTAAAATCGACGAGGAGTTGGGAATGTCTATGAGTGGGTTTCTAGACTGGGTTAACTGATGTGGAAATACCCATCCTCAATGTAGGCAACAGCATCCACACTGCAGGGCCCTGGACTAAGTAAAAAGAGAAATTGAATGATACCAGCATTCATTTCCTTTTGCTTCCTGACTGTGGGTGTCATGTGACCATCTGCTTCCTGTTCTTATTCCACCAAGGACCTCACCCTCAAATGACGAACTAGAATCAAGCCCCCCGAGTTGATTTTCAAGTATTTTCTCACAACAATGAGAGAAGTTATGATCCTTGAATCCTGACTCTGAGAGACAGAGAACCCACGTGTTCACAGGGGTTCTTCAAAGAAATAGAGATCCTGGATGAGTACAGACTTAGAAGAGATTGGCGATGGGGCTTGGCCCCCACACTTGTGGAAGATAAGAAGTCCCCAGTCTGCCTCTGCAGCCTGGGGTCCAGGCAAGTGGATGCTCTGACTCAATGTGAGGCTATGGTGATCCAGAGAGCTGCCGCAGTGAGCGTTAAGAGTCTGAAGAGGCAGGAATCAGGCTCTCCAAAGTCCATGCAGAAGGGCAGGATAAAATGGGCGTCCCAGTTCAAGGAAGAGTGAATTCTTCTCTCCACTCTTTAAAATTCTGCTAATGTCCTAAATGGGTTGAGTGACGGTTCTGACCTCAGTGATGAGGGTGGATCCCCTTTACTCAATCTCCATTCAAATGAAAATCTCTTCTTTAAACATCCTCACGGGCACATACAGAGCAGAATGAAAGTCAAGGATGTCTTGTTAAAACTGTCATTAGGAATTTTCTTCCAGCGACAACAAGCTCTAAGTAAAGCACCAGGTCTTTGGAACACAGGCCTGTGAGACCAGCCAGGCCACATGCCCATGACGCTAACCTGGGGTAGAGGTATGGGATTTCCTTGTGCCTTAGACATTTCTGGAACACAACTGCATGTGTGACACTTAACTCGAAGGGGGCACATATGGGCTTATCTTTATGGTTCAAGATCCCTAGTGGACCACTTATTTTTCATAGTAACTTGAGGATCATGGTCAAAGGTCCAGATTCCACTAGGGCCCAGGAACAAGCCAACAGCCACTTCTCAGAGTGGATGCTGATGCAAAAGATAAACTGATCTCAAAGAGAATAAAAGTTTATTTTTTTTTGAGCTGAATGTGAGAGACCATGGTCCAGGAACACAAATTTAAGTAGCTCTAAATAGCATGTTCTAATATAAAATCAGGTTTTTGAAGTTTTTTAGTTAACCATGTAGAAGAAAGTCATAAAGCCCTTCTCAAATCTATCGTTGGGAGTATTAGGTAGGTATGTGTACTTGTTGCTATGGTAAAACACCATGGCCAAAGCAAATTAAGGAAGAAAGGATGCATCCTGGCTTGTGGTGCTAGAAGGATGTAACCCATCATGGAGGGTACACATGGCAGTAAGAAGCCAAAATGGTGGTAGGAGCAGGAAGCTGAGTACTCATGTCTTTACCTACATACCCAGACCAGACTGCAAGTAGGAAGAAGCCGTGAACCCTCAAATCCAGTTCCTAGTGATGTACTTCCTCGAGCAAAGCCACATTTCCTGACCCTACCGGAATAGCACAAGTACTGGGGACCAAGCCTCCAAATGACTAAGGCTATGGCGGACTGTAAATTGGGAAAATGCTCCCATAAGCTCAGGCTGTCCATAAGCTTACAGGGCTTTTCTTAATAACTGATTAATGTGAAAGGGTCCAGACCTTTGCAGATGGGAACACTGCTGAGCCAGTGGTCCTGGGTGCTCTAAGAAAGCAGGCTGAGCAAGCTATGAGGAACAAGCCAAGAAGCAGCACCCCTCCATGTGGGATGATGTCACAGGTGAAGGCAGGCACAAGACAGAATGAGGCCTGCCATTGGACGAGAAGGAAGGATGGGTGGGAGAAAAGGAAGGGAGAGAGGAGAGGCAGCAGAGTAGCTGCGGAGAGAGAAAGTGGAGGCTGACGTTAAGATTCCATGCTGTACCTTTACAGGTTGTTATGAATGTTCTTAAGGGATGGGTGTGGACAGGGATTTGCATGTTTAGGTGGGCAGTTATATCTTATCAATTGGATCAAAGGTCCTTGTGCTGTGTGTCCTTTCATGTGCAGATTTAAGGGTAAGGGAGTGTGGGGCAGCTGGGTCTGGGCTGCCACAGAATTGGGATGTGTGTTTCTGGCATGGAAACCTGCCTTGGGTACTAGATAGGTAGAGAGGTTGTTGCCAGGCTCAGAGAGAGGCCTTCAGCAGTGTGATATGGGATGGAGCAGAGCGGGTGAGACGCTTTGGTGACTGAGGCTAAGATATCTAGCAGATATCTTGGGGCACTGCGGTGACGGACCAAGAGCAGGTAAAAGACAGCCCTAATTTAATCTTACAACACCACCTCCACAGCCTCTGCGTCAGATCCTTCTTCCAGGTTCCTGCCCCGACTTCTCCTCAGAGAGGACCATGACCAGGACATACAAACTGAAATAAACCTTTCCTCCTCAGGTTACTTTAATCGTGGCATTTTATCACAGCAATAGAAACTGTAAGGTAGGAACATTTGTCACTAAAACCACCATAAGTTATAGCAAAGCAGGACGATCTCTCATACAGATGTCCTATGCTATCTGATGACATTTTTACCACTTGAGTTGGTGGAAGCTAGTATATGACAAGTTAATATATTCTAAAATGTTTCATAAGTCATAAGGCCTTCACAAACACATTATGTCACAGATATGGGCAATGAATGACTATTAAAAGGAGTGAGAATATCTCCTGGGATGCTTTGATTCTGGACCTGCAGCATCCAATTTTCTACAATCAATTAGTCAGCCTTGGAAAATAATATAGATGTGGCTTTTTCCTGAGAGCTTCAGTCCATAGGCAGTTGTTATCTCTATAGATGATGTACCTTTATTTAATGTCCTAATGGTCTGTGATATGACCCAATTTTGAAGTTCAACAAAGGCCCCACCCAGAATCCAAAATGTCATGGATGCTCTAGTACCACTGGCTGTTCTGGAATACAGTTTCTGAGAAAGCAAATTTACACAGCCCCTCATAGCTCTTGTTCTAAGTCCTATGCAGGGATCGAGAAATTAAACCTTTAAACACAGGCCAGTAGTGTGGGTGCCCACAAACCAGAACAAACAGAAACTACAAATAGATTCTTGAAACTGCATTGTCCAACAATCATCCTAGGGTCTTGGTCTGGAGATGTTTGGTGAGAAACCCTGGGGTTCCTTGACTGAAAAGGCTACGATGGTAAGCCTTGATGTGCATAGCTGTAATTGTAACCCAGGAGTTATAACCTTGGAAGCTTGGTGCAGAGCTCAGATGAGCCAGGTGTGAGAAAAGCATGGAGCTGTCAGAGCACAAAGCGAGAGGTCTACTATGGAAGAACAGTGTTTACAGTCAGATGAAACATGAAAGTTACCCCATTGTTGTAAGAAGAGACCATGAATGACAACATCACTTGATTACCCATGGAAGGTAATTGGCTCTCCAGGTATGAGAATGAAGTATCTAATGGGCTCCAGGTACTCCTAGCTGAGAAGACTTGTGCAAGTCATGTACCTCCCTGGGACCGCTGATGTCTCTGACAGAGTCCAGTTGAGTCTATGACTCCCGAGGACACTACTGATCAGCAGCTTAAGTCTTGGTGGTAAGTCCTATATCTGCCATGAGATAGTGTTCTGCCTCTTTGCAGCCAGGAGAGCCTGCTCATGACGTGCTAGAGAGAGTGTTGGCTCTAGGAAGTGTGTCCAACAAAGACTATTACACAAAGATGTTCTTATGCTTGGTAGATAGCTCATTGAGTAAAGTGTTCACTGGGCAAGGATGGACACCTGAGTTCAATTGCCTAAACCCCTGTTTTGGGGGGAAAAACAAGTTTGGTGAGACATGCTCAGAATCCCATCTCTGGAAAGGCAGAGCTACTCAGATCTCTGAGGCTTGATGGCTGGCTAGCCTAGCTTATTCTGTAAGCTCTTGGCCAATGAGAGAATTCATCTCAAGGAACATAAAAGATGGCTACCGAGAAAAGACATCTAAAGGTCTTCACATACGTGTATACACAGGATGCACATACCACCACAAACACACACACACACACACACACACACACACACACACACACACACACACAAGAAATGGGTTTCCGGTATTTTCTAAAAACACCAGCAGAGGCTCAGTGGCTCTCACATAGACAACTGAAGCATTTTAAGACCTTACTTTTTTTTTTTTAAGAGTGGGTGGATTTTTAGACAAACAGACTAATTAGGTATATGTTAGCATAGCCACAAAAGCAAAACAACTCAATTTAACTCAACAGCAAGTCTGGCAATGGGAGGGAAGGGAAGTACAGTGGTTCTTTCTTTTCTCACACCCTGGGGTCAGATCCCCACCCCACAGGTCTCTCTCACTGAGCCTAGAAGAAGAAGCCTTCTAGGGAGGGTGTCTGCCCTGGAGCCAGGGGTGGGGACAATGGGATCCCCCTCTTTCCATTCTCCAGGCCCTAAGCTAAGAGCAAAGCCACCACAGACACTTAAGCAAATTAGGGAATAATTTAAAACAAATGTGTGCTGAGGTCCACATGGAACAAGGCTTGGCTCAATGCACAGAGTTTGAAGATTATTTCTAACACCGTATCTTTGGCTGCAAAGAGACTCTCTCTTGTTTGAATACACCAACCCCCCACACCCCCACAGAGCTTCTTTGATTCTTATTTGCTCTTCCAAATAAGACAACATGTCTTGAACTCCAAATCCCTGCTGCTCGGGAATATCCTAAGTAACGGTGGCATCAAGCTTTCTTGTTGGATTCTGCAGTGCTAGGAACTGAACTACGACCTCCTGTGAGCTATTGCTGAGCTACACAAAGCCTGAAAGGTTGTATATCACTCATGGGCAAGAAGTCCATAGTTATAAAGTCCAAGGCTGTGATCATTGATTATATAGGGATATAGCTGGAAGACACCAAACATGAAACCACTCTGTTAGAACTCCAGGAAGATGACAGTGACCTTGAGCTTTTATCGGGTGAGCAAAAAGGAGGGCCTGCTATGCATGGATTAGCTTTTATTTATTGCCCTATATAAAATGTTTAGAGTGGTCACTATGGGTCAGGCACTGTGCTAGGTGTTGGGTATAGGGAAACAAAGCCACTATGATTATTTGCTTGGAAATGTTTCAGTCTCATAAGATGACAGATAAGAAGTGAACAAATAAGGAGCTGGGGAGATGTTTTTGTTGCTAAAGAGCTTGTCCCACAGCTGGTGAATTCCAACTGTCTATTTAGTACAGCTTAGAATCACCTGGGAAGAAGATCTTAGTGAGGAATTGTCTAGGTCATGTTGGTCTGGATGAATGTTTGTGGGGGATTGTCTTGAGTCTTAATTGATGTAGGAGGACCCAGCCCACTGTAGGTGGCACCATTCCCTAGGCTAGGTGATGAACTGTATACATGTAAAGCAAGTGAACAAGGATGTTTTATCCTCTCTCTGCTCTTGACGGGATGTGATGTAACAAGCTATATGAGTTCTTGCCTTGACTTCTCTAAAATGATGGACTGTAATTTGGAATTGTAAGTCAAGTGAATCCTTTCCTCCTCTATGCTGCTTTTGTTTAGGGTGTTTTATCACAGTAGCAGAAATGAGAAGCAGACACCATGAAAGCATGAGGGCCTGAGTTCTATCCCAGTGCCCACATAAAAGCCAGATGCAGCAGCCATGTACTTTATAATCTCGGGGATGGGGAGAAATTGAAGGGTCCCCAGTCCAGCCACTGTAGCTGAATTGGTGAGCTTCAGGATCAGTGAGAGACTCTGTCTCGAGAAATAAGGTAGAGAGTGATTAACACTTAAAGTTGATCTCTGGCCTCCATATGCACATGAAAACACACAAAAGCATGCATGTACACCCATATGAATATGAATACTCAAATATGCACACTCACATGAATACACACACAAAGAAATATACAACTAAAACAATAGCTGTAGTGACATAGTCACTACATAGGAATGAGCCAGGTACTGTTGTATGCCAGGGGGACCCAATCCCACTCCACACAGGTAAGGTTCTGCTGAAATTCCATGGGAAACAGTAATGGAGAAGGTGTTGGACCAACCAGCATACTCCAAAAATGATGAACATGGTTACTGTCAACCAAATGAGGACCTGGATGGATTTCAGGAAATATATCCTGAACCTATGCCAGGCCCCGAACAATTCTTTTATAAACCCATGTGTCAGTGAGGATGAGAGCAGCGTGAGACAGACAACTGAGAGTCGAAGTGGCTGATCCTGCAGGGAAGAAATAAATATGAGATTTGAACTCAGGTCCCTGAAGATCTTGCCCATGCCCTTTGTGCACGCACCCACTGAGCAGAGGGTGAGAAAGCTGACTCCCTTGGGTGCACTGCAGGAGACTAGCCTGAAATCTCCATGCTGGTGCCCAGCAGAGAAGCACCAGCCCCACAAGGACCAAGGCCGCCAAAGGATCACATTACATGCCCCAGACCTAATTGCTTCACAGACTAAACAGTACAATTTACAGTCAGCTCTGGGATCATGACGTCTTCCCTTCCAGTTCCGATCTGTTCTGAGGGATTCCAGCATTTTTCCTCGAAGACATTAGGCAGGCCTGCATGGTGTGGATCTCTGGGCTCAAAGGCAAGCATTGTGAGCAGCGCCGAGGAGAAGCTAAGTGCTATGGCAGACGTGAGCTCTGTGGAGGGGTTACCTCAGATAAATCTCAGCAGAACCATCTGGACAGGACACGCTGACACTGGGGGTCAGTGAAAAAGCTGACAAATTAACTGCCTTTGCTCATTCACGTTTTCAAATCATGAAATAACTCAAACCAAGGCAGACAGCCCTAATCCATAGGAACGGTTTGCTCTATAAACCATCCTTAGCGAACTATTCCACTCTCTGCGCTCTGTGCCTCTCCCTGTTCAGTAGAAAGCTGTCACTTTCAAAAGATTAGCTATGCCTAATAAGTCAGAGTATCTCCCTGTGCTCAACACTTTTTAAAAAATTGGGCATCGCTTTCCAGGGACTTCTTTTTTTAATGTTTTGAGATTATAATATGATTACATAATTCTTCCCTCTTTCCTTCCTCCAAACAATCCCATATACTCTTTCTGTTCCCTTTCAAATTCATGGCCTCTTTTTAAGTGAATTGTTGTTACATACATACACATGTGATATATATGTAATATATATACATGTATGTAACTTATACATATATGTAACAGTTACATATATGTAATGTATACATTTGTACATATATATGCATTTCTAAATGCACAAATACATCCTGCTTCGTCTGTCTACTGTTACTTGTAATTTATATGTTTTTAGGGATACCACTTGGTGTTAGATAGCCAACTGGTGTGTTTTTCCCTGAGGAGTACTATTTCTCCCTCTGTCTGCGTATCTCAGTTACCCACAGTTCTTTCTGTAGGGATGTGACCTTGTGGGCTCTCCCCTCTCCCTGCCATCCACTTTGGTGTGTTTGGTGGTGTCCTCTTTGCTCACGTTTACACAGTCAGGTTGGTGAGACTCTATGGACGCTGGTTGTAGCATCCCTAGGACATACAGCCTCACAGCCTCATGGGAAACTCCCTGGACCTCTGGCTCTTTCCGTCCTTCTGCTCCCTCTTCCACGATGACTTCTGAGACTTGGGCACAGGAGTTGTGTTGTAGACTTTATAATCCTTAGTTCCTGATATTTTCCAGAATCCCCTTGAAGGTAAGAAAAAACTAACACATATTACAAAACACTGAGGCAAAAGGCAAGCAAGAATACAGATTTAAGCCATGCTACTACTGCGTTTATCTCTTTGTGGAGCTTGTATCAGTTGCCCAGTGAGGCGTATCCCCACTAAGGCCAGTAAATACCATCAACCGCATAGTGAGGCCACATCAGAGCCACGCAGAGAACCAGAGTCCCGTCCACCTTGCTGGTGCCCCAACTGATTCTCAGTCCCCTCCCACGCTACCACAAACAAGGCAAGCATGGCAGGGATGAGGCTCTGAATGTGGCTGCATCAACTTCCCCACAAACAGGAGTCGAGAGGAGCCATGCTTAAACAGTTCTAAAGGGTAGATAAGCAGAACCTAAAGATCCTACCGTGTAATGCTTGCTGTGTAGACCCCCCAACACCCCTCTCTGGTCTGGACAGTTGATGCCACATCAGTGTAGACCTAAAGGGCAAGATGTTGCAAAGATGAGCTGGGCTCTTTATCTTCTTCTGTGGTGGGAAGGGAAGCTTTCTCCAGGACAGTTCCCCAATTCCTGACGACCTCTAACCAAGGACAGAGTCTTGAGTTAGAGTCTGAGGGGTCAGCTCTAAACCAGAGACCAAGGCATGGGCAGAATCCATGCAATGGAGTTGATTCATGGAATACACTGTCTGAGCTCAGGTGAGCCCAGCAACCCTATGCCTCTCACATTCTGGTGTGATTTCACCCTCCTGCCTTCCATTGCTTCAGGCCCTCAAATGTAGATGTTTGCTCATGACCCTCTTCTCACCCCTATAAATGCCCCTTAGCCCTACACTGTAATGGGAGGAGCATCATCAGCCCAGCTCTTTTTCCTGAACTGTGACCAGTCCAATGTAGCAGTTCTCCTGAGAACCAGGCAGAACTCTTTCCCTGCTAGATCCTTACTTTAGATGGCTACTCTTCTTTGTCTCCCTGTCTGACCTTCCATTTCCATGTGCATTTATTTCTTGGGATAATTTTATTAAAAACATGACTTCTCTGTAAGTCACTGTCTCGTGTCTGCTCCTGGAGAACCCCATCTGAGATGTGGCTCAAAGTCAGAACCTTGCTTTGACCAGATATAAATCCTACATTTTTATGGTCTAGCCTTCAGGATTTGTTGCCTTTATCTACAAAGACTTTTTCTTGGGCTTAGAAGTTTCTGATCTTTGCTTGGGGTTCTTCATCGCCCTCAAACATTCACCAAGCGGTAGTGGTTCTCTGATCCTGGGCTGAGAGACCTGTCTCCTAAGAAGGCAAAACTTTCTGACTCTAGACCAGTTGGTGGCCTTTGTGTGGTGAGACACTGAGTCCCAATCTCACGACAAGTGTTCCTTCAGCATTCTCATTGGTGGCTTCACTATCGACTTTATCCCTGTGGTATACTGATCAACTACAGACGAAAGCCATCTAGGCCAAAGGGCTCCAGGCTGTCCCCCATTCTACACGCCACATCAAGACCTGTCTCCAGGCCTTTTGGTTGTCTCTGCCCTTTCAGACATTAGAAGATGATAAGAGAAGACACTCAGAACTTCTCACCCATGGGAATCCCTCATCCAAAGAGGGAAAGTGGGACTCAAGTTTAGGAGAGGGGCAGAGTTCAGGAGCTCCTGCTTAAGGATGAGGATGGATTGGAGTTCTTGGGATCTAAATGAGAAGACTATAACTGGAGAAGATACAGACTCAGAGATCAGCGGACAACTTCACAGTGGCCCAGTTGGTCAATCCAACAGTTTAAAGGTTCCACAAAGTCCCAAGCTGCTAGAAATGGCCACTTAACACTTGGAGGAGGGTTGCAGAGCACCATGACATACTGAGCTAATCATGCTAAATAATGAAACAATAACTCTAGCCATGAGAAAAGAGCTGTGTTCTTTGAACATGTACGGTCTCATTACAAAAGAGGCAGGCTTTTTAAAAAGCTCTTTTGAAATACAGAAAACAATGCATTGCTTTGCATAGATCCCTGGAGCCTGGAGCTTTCTGTAGAGGGAGGGTTTCCAGAGAAATTACTATGTGGTGGCCCCAACACAGGGCTTAGGCATGGGTACAGCCATGAAGACTTGGATGTGCTGATTACCCTGGACTTTCCACTGTCAGTATATGGAGTCTGGTAAGGGTGGTGGTGTGGTCCAATAGAGACCCTGGGGATCTCGGCCAGGTACCACCTCTAACATGCATAAGGCCCATGTCAGTTTCCAGTGTTTTAGAGGAGCAGATAGTATACAGCATCAGAAATACATTCCTCAGTGATTCTGGCCTCACCCTCAGGACGCAGGCCACTCCTGTCCAGGTTCATTTCTGACTTGGAGAGTTTTCATCTGATTTGTGCATGTGTGTGTATATGTGTTCACATGTGTGAGTGCGTGGACAAGTGTGTGGAGGCCAGATGTTGACATGGGTGCCTTCTTTAATTCCTTTTGCTTTTATCTGTTGAAGCAGGCTCTCTCGCTGAACCATAGTGTTCTGAATCTGCCAGCCTACCTGGTCAGCTTGCCCTAGGGATCCGCTTTTCCCTGAGAGTGCTGGTATTACAGGTGGGCCATATGGTTTGTGTGTATGTTGGGGATTCAATTCTAGCCTTCACACTCACCTAGCAAACACTTTCCCCACCAAGCCATCTCACTAGCCCTGTGACTTAGTGTTTTCCCATGCAGAAAGGAGAACCAACCACATCAAACTTACTTTGGTGTCAGGCTAAGAAACTCACTCTGATCAAGCTGCTGCTAGGGGCTTCTCCTTGTGCTCACCGTATCCATACTTGACACTTCCAAAGTGGGAACAGGCACCAAGAGTCTCGAAATATTGTGCTCCCGCTGTGTCATTTGAGGGAGGGCTGGAGTGTGTACGCCAATGGCTCCCTTCCACCAAGTCCCTCCTTCCTTTTATCTTGCTTTGTAAAGAACTCTGTATGTAAACACCAAAGCTAAAGAGACCATAAGCCCACGAAGGACTGACTCATCATCTTCGTGAGGCACATTACTTCTTTGGTAAAACAGGTCTTCCTTAAATGTGTCTACCCCTCTGTCTTAGCTAGTACCTATCTGCATTAACTAAACCAGTCCTGGGTTTTGTGGCTGTGATAAACACCAGCACCAAAGACTATGGTTCTTTCAATTACTTCCCAGGGTTCCAAGGTAAAGGAGGATGCATGGTAAAAAGAGAATCTGGTTATCCAGGTAGAGGGTCCCGTCTGGAACCAGTCAGTATGCTGCAAGACAGGTGCCAAGCATCAGGTTGATCATATAAGCACTGGAGTTCTTGCACAGCAAGGGTTCAAATCCGGTGCTATGGAGAGCTGATGAGGTCCTGAGTGAATGTGTATTACTAACATGGGCAAAGCCATGTCAAGGACACCAACGCCTCAGACCGTGGGAACTGTCTCTCCCTCTGTCCCTTCCTCTCTGTGTATGACTGTTCCCATGGGTGCATATGTACATGCCAAAGAGGCCAGAGGGGACAACCTAGAGTGTCGTTCCTCAGGCACAGTGCCGTTTATCTTTCTGAGAATGGCTTAGGTTAGGCTGGGCTGCACATCAATCCCCAGGAATCTACCTGTCACTGGACCGCCTCCCTACCACACTGACACAGTCAGGCTTCAATGCCTGGCTCTGTGACCCAGCTGGTAAGGATCAAACTAAGGTCCTCACGTTCACACAGGAAGCGCTTCACCAGAAGAACTATTTACCTGGCCTCTGGACCGGTTCTTAACGAACATCTTTCCGCCTTTATTTTCTCATCTGTAAGTTGGAACCTGTGGTCATAGCTAACTCAGAAGACCGGGTGGAGGAGTCAATGCAAGAACTCGGGTACCGCTTGGAACAGTTGTTCAAGGATCCAGAGCCCAGAGCTGTAGAGGAAGGAGTAGGGTTGAAAGGCAATGTGGAAGAGAGCAAGTGAGTCCAGGAAACCCACATCTTATTTATTTACATTCTGAAGGTCTACCTAGGAAACTTGAGGAAATTTAGAGTTGAGGTGTGGCTAAGTATGGACAGCACAGGGTGACCCTCAGGACTGGGGCAGGATGAACTCCATGGTGGTGGGGAAAATTCATGTGGGTTATTTTAAATAAGGCTGGAGCTGGGAGGGAGCCCCACGGCGTGACTTATGATTCCAGACACAGGTGGAATAGGAGCGTGCATGGCTCAGAGGACTTCACAGTCTCCAGCTTGAGAGAACTGGTAACAGCTGTGTGAGTGACAGGACAGCAGGGCAAAGCGGAGGCCGCTCTGGGGACAGAAAGCAGGAAGCCAGAACTTGAATGCCGAGACACTCGTTGATGGCCAGAGCCATCCGGGAAGGATATAGAAATCATGGCATTACATTTTCATTGGGTAAGGCTGAAACCCTAGGGTGTGACGGCCCAGGAAGGAGGATTCACCCCGCAAGTGTTTCTGTGCTCTTCCCACTGAGTGCAAAGAACCAGCCACCCAGCCACCGATACCGGGAAGTTCATCATCTCCTGCATCTCCCCCGCACCCTGGTACCCTCTGCAGCTTCCTCGGAGCACTTCTGAGGCACACCGGGAGTACCCTGGCCTCCTTACAGAGCTTTTGAAGTCTCTGCATTCCGTGACCAGCCACCAACCACTCCGGCTCTCCGAGCTCTCCCTCTGATCTCTGCTCACGTGGACGTCGATGGCTTGCCCGTATTCTGCTCTTGTTCCCAGATGAGCTGGACCAGATGGGGAGAGGCTCTGCACTGATCTTCTACGACTGCTCCCAGGCCCAGCCAGGTGCCAATAGCAAATGAGGTGCTGAGCAGGGGCTGGGGGTGGGGGTGGGCGTGGCTCTGCAGCTAGTTTGATGAAGTCCTTGGTTATTTTGTGGGGATTTTCCTTTTTGAGGCATCTGACAGCTCAGATTAGCGCCTCCTTCCAGAGTGTCCCAAATGCCCGGATTAATGACACCTCACCACCCACACCTTGACGTTTTTATTCCCATATCGAATCTCAGTCCCATCTTTTCCAGCATCAGTTTCTTTACATATTTTTGATCCAAATATCGTGAGGACTTAGTCAAGGATGGAGTAGGAGAGTCGGGAGGATTTTTTGAATACTGTAGATCGTTCAAGTTGAATTTTGGTTGAGAGAATCCAGAAAACCGAGGCAGGAGGGTTTTAAGTTGAAAATTATTCTCGGCTATATAGCGAGGTCAAAGCTAGTCTATAAGAGTCCCTGTCTGAAAAAGAAAATCAGAAAGACACAAACATAAACCTATACTAAATACCCTAACTATACTAACATCCAGACAAAACAAACTACACTAATTAGGTAAGGATGTTTTTTGCCCCCAGTTTCTCAGTTGTCAGAACCAATGGGGACTTCCATGGAGGGGCGATGAGGCATGATCTACAACCTGCATGGTTATGGTGTGTTTTTTATGTAAAACTACACCCAAAGTTTCTAGCACAGCAAAAAAATCTTGGAGTCAGACACAGGAAAGAAGTCAGCAAGGAGAAGTGTTGATAGCTATAGAAGAGGCTCGATCTCAGGCAGCTTGGATGGAATTACACCAGAAGGGAAAAGAATGGGCGGGGTAAGGGCTTCCTCCCATTTTTCTAACAACTACTTAAGAAGAAGATTAGCCTGTGTGGCCTAAACGTCCCTTGGTTTCCTGGTCTTCGAACCAGCGTGTTACCATTCAAATATAAAGTGCTCATAGGTTGGGATGCCGTTTCATTGTACATGGAACTTTCTAGCCACAGGAACTGCAGACTGAAGGTGGGCTTCAGGGCCCGCTCTGCTGACATGTAAGGCCAGCAGCCCAATGCTTGAGCTGCCACAGCCTTGATCTGCACCCCCTCACCATGCTTTCTCCATCATAATGGAGACACACGGATAATACGTCCTGACTGTAGCCTGGATCTCTGTTTTAACATGGGTGCCTCCCTCCTTAACTGGATTCTAGCCAGGTATTTGGTGGCCGTGGTGAGAAAAGTTAAGGGGAATCATGGAGAACTAGGGGTGTTCTGCCACCTAGGGAAAACGCGTGTCAGGCAATCCACGCATAGTAGGTGCTCCCTTCTTTAAAGCTCGATGGCTGTTTCATTTTGTTCTGCTCATCGGAGCACATCGCAAAGCCCCTAGGCACTTAGAAGTGGTTTCTATTACAGCCGAAAATGCACTGGGCACAGACTACGGAGAGCAGAGCTCAGATTCTCAGGGCGGAAAACAAACTCCATTGTCTGCTTGTTTATAGTCGGTGACATATAACCCATTATGTCTAGGACTGGCTGTGACTGCCCAGAGGAACAAAGCTACTCCTCTTTTCCAGAGGCCCCAGAAGGGGATTCGTGTGCTCTGGCTGAAGCTGCAGAGTCTTTAGGACATTGATGTCTATGACTCCGTGGAATGAAAACAGGGTCCAGACCCCAGAGAAACGTCCAGCACCCACATGAGCCCCAGCAAATGTGCATGGGGGTGGGAAGGGGCGCTTCAAAGGGCAGTCAAAGCCAGCCCTCCCATGTCCCCAATGGTTCCCAAACTGTTTCTTTATGCACAGCCTAAATTCTCTCTCTCAGACTGGAAACAGATTTTGAAGGTATGTTATACTGGGAGCCTCTCAGGAGCTGAGGCAGTGACACAGCCATTGTGTTTTGTTGTTTTAATATGTTTTATTGATTTTAGAATTCCGCATGTCGTATTTTGAGCATATCCAGTCCACTCCCAACAACCCCTCGCGGCTCTGCTTCCATAGTATACGCACAGTACTGTGTCCTCACTTAAAAAAGAAAAAGAAGAATCGTTCAAGCACGATTACTGCTGCCCCTGCACCCTTAGGTGAGTAGCCGCCCTCTGCAGTGTATCAGGCCTTTCAGGAACTACACCCTTAAAGGAAGGTGATTCTCCCTCACCAGCAGGTGTCAGCTACTAACAACTGCCCGGCAAGGGGCGGGACTTTGTGCTCTCGTGAACAGGGCCATCCACCCTGGGATTTTTGTCTGGCTTGACTCGAATGTGTCCGCGCATGCTTTCCCAATGGCTGAGGGTTCACACGTGCAGCTGCCCAGTTGTGTCAGAAAAACGCTATCCTTATCGCCACCTTCTGCCCTTGCTTCTCACAGTCTTCCTTCTCCGTCTTCTGAAAGATCCCTGCTTCCTGTGGGATGGAGGGGTGTGATGTCAATGTCCCTCCCATTCAGGGCGGAACACTCCATGCTCCTCTGATCTCTGTCCCTTGACCAATTGTGGTTTTCTGTATTAATTGCTGACCACAGCAAAAAGAACCTTCTCTCGTGAAGGCCAAGAAATGCACTAATCTATGGGTAGAAAAATCAATACTTGAAGGCAGTTTAGTTCTATGTCCACTCAGCAGAATAATAGAAGTTCTCCCCTAGGCTGTCTGACCTGACCTATCTACCCACCGCTTCTTAGCCAGGATAACTGTGCCAACGTGTGCTTCATCTTGCCAACCAGGTCTCTATAAACCAAAGAGAGCAAGGGCAACCGGGCAATATATTGTTTTGTGGTGCTGTATTTGGGAAATGGAAAGGACCTTTGGGGACATAGCTTAGTCACCAGAGTACTTTCCACGTGAGCAACTGGATCCCCAGCGCACACCTGACTGGTGAGCCCCATGTCCCCGTGTGAGACTTGGGTTCCAAAAACCAAAGCGATCCGCTCCAGAGGAATGACAGCTGAGCTTAACCTCTGCCTCCACGTGTAGACGTGCATACATGCACCCATATGTGCATATGCTCATGCACACACAAGCACACCGTCACACACACACACACACACACACACACACACACACACACACACAGAGGATACCACCTTCAACACCTTTCCATAAGAGTGTGGGTCCACTTATCCCATGTCCTCTAGACTGTTTCATGGTTTTGACTTGATTAGTATGCAGCATATGCATGTACTGAAATGATACATTGTACTAAAACACATAATTAATATGTGTCCATTGAACTATATTTAGGGCAATTTAAAAAGTTTAAACTACATTTATTATTTATCTATTGTATTTGTCTCTCTATATATAATCATGCGTGTGTGTGCGCGCGCGCGCGCGCGTGTGTGTGTGTGTGTGTGTGTGTGTGTTTGTGTTTGTTGTATGGGAGCAGGTACATGTCCATACCTGGAGGTGAGAAGACAAGTTGATGGACTCATTTCTCTCTTTCTACCATGTGAGTCCTAGAAATTGAGCCCAGGACATCAGGCTTAGCAGCAAGTGTCTTAGCCCACTGAACCCTCTTGGCAGTCATTTAAATAAAAGTCTACAGTCTATAATATATACAGCACGGGAGCCTCGGCTCCCTTAAGGTTAGTTAGCATTATTACCATGGGGTTTTCTGGGATCTGGGTGAGCCTCTGAGCATGGTGTAACTTAATATCTGCTTTCTAAAGTTTAAGCCAAGGAAGTAGAGCCCGACATTTGGGGTTACACCAGTGCAGCCAGCGAAGGGCTCAGCTGCATTAATTTTGCTACCAAACAATCAGACCTGATGTTCCACATATAGCGTGAGATCCCATGGGCCAAAATCGGTGCAATGCAATGTTTTCAAAGCCACTAAATGGTTCCCTGGTGACCTGAGTTAATCAGATTTCACTAACAGCTTAACCACACTGTGGAAAAAGAGTTTGCATATGGGAGTCACTGGCTTGTTCCGTCTCCATTTGATCTCTTTCTCCTTTGATGCAAAATGTTTCCCACAGGGAACTTAAAAAAAAAACTCTGACCATTTAATTTTGGTGAACAAAAAGAAATTTTTTTATATAAAGGAAAATCCTAGCTTCGTGTGTTTTCCTCCAGACACCCTGGCTTTCCAAGGGTATGAATTTTGCTGTTGGGAGCCTTTCCTCCCTTCGGCTGTACAATAAAGCCTTTGTTGTTGAACATTCTATTAACCACAACCCTCTAGTATCCATCACATCTGTAGCCCTCAAGTACAATCCTTGTTGTTCATAATCATGACCCCGGGGCTCCGTGTGGTCCCAGAAGCCTTCTGAACCATCAAAGAGAACATACTAGAATGGGTTTGGATTCCCTGAGCACACATCAGCCGACCATGGAGGGCAAGAGTCCAGATAAATGATAGGGAGTAGAGGAACTGAAGTGGTATCTCAGATCTGCCACAGGTAAGTCCCTGTGGGTAAGGAATATCCACCCTACTTCCGCTGCAAGCCCCGCCTCCCCTCTCTGGTGACTCTCCTTCCAGCCGCTCAGACTCAGTGCTGCTCTCAGCTTTTGAAAACACACCCAAGGAAAAGCAACCATTGTCGGCTCACTCTACTGTTTCTGTTTATGCAGATTTTTATATTAACTGTGGAAATAGTTCGGAAGCTCTAAAAACCTGAAATTCAGGGGCTAGGGAGATGGCTCTGTAGGTAAAGCGCTCAGCGTGCGAGTGTGCGGACCCAGGTGCCGCGGTCATCCTCACAACCCACGTGAAAGCCGGAGCGTGGTGCTGGGCACGCGCAATCCCAGCAGTGAGTGCAGAGATGGGAGTTCTCGAGACTCGCTGGCCATTCTGCTCAGCAGACTAGGTGAGTTCCAGTCCCCAGAAGCGGAGGGAAGGATGGGGGAGGGACTGTGTGAGGAGGGAATGGGAGGGGCAGCAATCAGGATGTAAAGTGAATGAATAAATAAATACATAAATAGATAAATGGAGAATGTATAAACTGTACCAAGCAACACTGTAGACGGCACCTGAAAAGGGCCACTTGGGGCACATGCACACACACACACACACACACACACAGGAACCTGGGCACACAACTGCTCATACACACAGACACACACACACACACACACACATGAATACACACACAGAGACATACACACACACGCACATGCACACACACATACACAGGAACCTGGGCACACAACTGCTCATACACACACAGACACACACACACACACACACACACACATGAATACACACACACACACACACACACACACACGCACATGCACACACACATACACAGGAACCTGGGCACACAACTGCTCACACACACACACACAGAGGAACCTGGGCACACAACTGCTCATACACACACAGACACACAAACACATATACACACACATGAATACACACATACAGACACACACATGACACATACACACAGACACACAAACAAACACACACACACACACACAAATACACACACACACACACACAACACACACACACACACACACACACACACACACACATACACACACAGACACACACACACATACACACACATGAATACACACACAGAGACACACACATGCACACACAGACACACATACACACACATGAATACACACACAGACACACACACACACACACACACGAATACACACACATGCACGCACATATACACACACATGCACACGCACACACACACACACACACACACAGGATAAGTCAAGCGTTTATGAGAATGATTGAGATGCCACCTTTGCATTCGGTGACTTCTGTGCAACGATTCCCATCGGCTGTGCACACACGGTACACTCTGTGGACATTGTCAGGTCTGAGGATGGGCAAGGACAGCCTTCGTATCACATGGGATGTTTTGTCACACCTGTGACGTAGAGGATGAGAAAGGGAGAAACGGGAAGAGACTGAAGCCAGGAGAGGCAGACTCACAATCATACCAGCCGGTAGTCTCAAACTCGAGCTCAGCTCTTAGCTGTAACAATGGCCAAGACAGATCCTAGTGTGCTGGCTCCTTCTGCCTGGGAGAAGGTTAAGGTTAAAGTGGATTCAGCTCTCCTCTAGGACGGGGACTGACAAATGATACACACGTGGCTGATTTGCTTGTGAGGGGAAAATATTTCAATAGGGAAGAATAAAATGCAAGTCTATGCATAAAGACCAGGAAGAGCTCTTCACTGAACACATTTAACTGAAAAAATGAAAACAGAGATAGTGTGAGGGTTTCCACAGACACAGATAAGCCGATCCCCCTGGGAAGAAGATTCCAGAAGTATAGGATACAGTTTTCCTCCTGCTGGCCACACCCATTCCTACTCTAACCGTATTTCTTGATTTCTCACTTCAGATTTCAGAAGGACTATTATGTTATCTAAAAAGTCTATTTCCAAAGACACTGTGTGTATATGGAACATGTGTTTTCCGTATATAGCATATATAACACAGCTAGCCTTAACGTGCCTCTGGTTCCACCAGAAGGCAGCAGCCTGTGATGGAATTTTGGACATCTTTGAACTTTGTACATATCCTAGTACTCCATACCAACACATCATCTTAGTGTTTTTCTATGGGAATGGCACTGACATCTGCTAGAACATCTCTAAGTATCCAATGGTACTTGAACAGGCAGGGTGTCAGGGTTTGTACTGATTTTCAGCGGATCAGGATCTAGTCTCTTAGGCAACAAACCTCTGGCAGTATCTGCAGGGGAGTTTTCAGATTGAGATCACTGAAAGGGTAAATCCATCCTAAATGCAGAAGGCGCCATTCCATGCTTTCCATGCCCCCGCCCTTTCAGGTCCATTTCCAAACGATGGTAGAGTCTTCAAAGAGAGTTCCCCCAAATTATTTTCCCCATGATACGTAAATGCTGAACTGTCAGTTTCTCTCCCCTTTGTGTCGGGTTGGTCTATTTCTTGCACCAACCAACAGTCTACGACGGTCAGGAGCTTCTGAAATTTGGAAGTTCCTGTCATATTTCCCTTCAAGAGTAGTTACCATAGAAGAAACCAGAATTCCTTCCAGTCTTCATGTTGCCAGGAAGCCAACTGCTTGAAGTAGAGACACTAGCTCACAAACATGGACACAGCTTTCCTAGGCCTCAGTCCAAATCGTCTATCGCCTCACATGGTCAGGTGGCCCTAGATGTCACCCCAGGGGAAAGAAAGTTACTTGCTGGACTCTAAAGAAAACAATATGTTTTAAAGCAGTGCGTTTTAACGATGATGTTTTATGTATTCTTTGGAAACACTATGCCTTTGTGCAATGAACTTTGGTTATATCTAGCCACCACCATCTCACCGTAACTCCCCCTGGTGTCCCTAATCCTGCTTTCCCACTCTGTTTCCTCTTTGTTGTTGTTATGAATATTATGGTGTTCAATTCGTACTCCACTGGTGTTTTACAGGCACGGGGCCTGGGCAATACACCAGCTGCCACTGGGACGTGAGTCTTCCTTTATCACCAACCACCGATTGCCTGCAGCCCCTCTGGGACGGGCAAGGTCTCCGAGGCCTCTTCCCCATACCCATTGGTTTTGACTGGCCTCGTCTTCCGGTAACCACAGCTGCTGTGGGCTTATGAGTGAAGAGGTCCTGTCATGTCCGGCAGGCAGTATTCACAGCTCCGCTCCCAACCACCGGCTCTTGTGTGCTTTCCATTCTTTCTTTGGCGATGTCTCACGGTCCTTGGATACAGGAGGTGGGGGGAGGAACCACCAAGTTTGGGGAAAATTTGTTATGCGGTTCTAGATGATCAAAACACAATACAGGGACAGTGGTTTGTTAAATAAGCAGATAGATAGATAGATAGATGATAGATAGATAGATAGATAGATAGATAGATAGATAGATAGATGATTGATAAATGGTAGATAGATGATTGATGATTGATAGATAGATAGATAGACAGATAGATAGATAGATGATAGATGATGATAAGGGTAGGCTTTCTACCTGGGGCCAAAATGGGGTGAAAGAAGAAGGAGACCAAGCAAGAGTTAGTTGTCAATAGATAGATGATAGATAAATGAATTGAGTTTGGGGAAGTGCCCAAAATGAATCACTATATGCAAGATAACAAAGAGGCAACAGTCTTCCGGGGACATGTTCTAGAGATAGGGACATAGGCTGAAACATCCTGTCATTGAGGGTCTTCCTGGGAGAGGAGTTAAATGTTAAATTGATCAAGTAAAATGATAGCCCAAATCCAATAGATATGATAGATAGATAATAGATAGATAGATAGATGATAGATAAATGATTGATAAATGATAGATCGAGAGATAGATAATAGGTAGAGAGATGATAGATAAATGATTGATAAATGATAGATAGATAGATAGATAGATAGATAATAGATAGATGATAGATAATGATAGATAAATGATTGATAAATGGTAGGTAGATAGATGATAGATGATTGATAAATAGTATATATACATATATACATACATACACACATCTATATCTATATCTATATATATATACTATACACACATCTATATCTATATCTATCTATATATCTATATCTATATCTATATCTATATCTATATATATCTTCTTTTTCCCATGCTATATTTGTGTCTGTGCTTTCAATCTCCCTATTTGTTCCAGACGGCCTAGCTGTCAGCTCACACAGGGAAGGAGAAAAGTCCCATCTTTGCCTATGTAGCTGTGTTGTCAGTCATGTCAGCAATGTCATCTCGAAATGTCTGTTTAGTAGGTTTCTTCTTGTTACAGTTGTCCGGGGGCAGTTGGTTCTTCCCATTGCTTCAGAAATAACCTCTCCCTCACGGACAGGGAATAAAAGGCTCGTGTATAACAAGCTTCCTGGGATCTGGCAGCCTCCTGTGGCCGTTCCTACACCCGGTTTTATCTATCAAATGCAATCTTTCTTCCAGGGATGTCTTGGCAACCATCTTCAGAACTTCATCTTCCCCTGCAGGCATCATTTTTCCCTGAGGTAGAGACTCATTTAAATAAATCAATCCTGCAATTTCTCTGATTTATTTCACCTTTGATCGTGGGCTGCTTATCTAGCAAATTTTTAGAATATCCCAGTGTTATCATTCCTGTTGCCAAAGAAGGTTTGTTATGTCTCTATCTCTGTGTTTTATTAACTTGGAGGAGTTCACACTCACACTTGAAAAATATCAGAAAGGTTATGAACTGCCTGTTGCTGTCTTTGCATAATTGGCCTCCATGAAATGTTCAGGGACTTCCCTATCCATTTTTGGAGACAGCTCTTTTCTGAAGCTTCACAATCCGTGAGGAAGTTCATTTTGATTTGCAGTCTCTGTCATACAAGTTCAGCCCCACTGAACTCGCTGTAATCCAGGATGGGGAGAACAAGGCTAAATTAGGTGCAATTTTGGCAACTACTTTAAAACATGTTCTAGTTTTTAAAAGAATAAAAGTAATAGCAATTAGTTTATACATTCTTTTGAAAAGCTGCACACATCTAAGTCCAAAAGTATTAGGCTGACGACAGCTGCTTTGGTGGTATGATTTACTGCCTTGTGGCAAAGTTCACTTTATAGACACTTTGATGTTGTGTTTCTAGGGGTCATATGGGCACAGCATCAAAGTGGAGAACATGGATTTGATGTCATCCCAATGAAACTGAAACCAATGTCCAGCATAAAAGTTGGATTTGTTGAACTGAGAGACCTATCTCTTAAAAAAAATTAATTTTTTCTTAGTGTATGTGTACAGATGCATTACCTAAATATACAAATGTGAATGTGTATCATGTGTATGCATGGCCAGGGGAGGCCAAAGGAGGGCATTCTATACCTATACCCTGGAACTGGAGTTACATATAGGTATGAGACACCATGTGGGCACTGGGAATGGAACCCTGGTCTTATGAGAGGAGCAGCCAGTGCTCTTAACAGCTAAACCATCTCTCCAGGCCCTGCAATCTATTTGCACCTGTGTCCTAGCATGATCACAGGATGGTTAGATCATCTCTAAACTGTGGGAGGGAATGAGGTAATAAAAGATTAAGGTACCAAGAGCCCTTGGATATTACAAACTAGTCGTTCCCCGAGAGACTTCCAAGGGCAAGATGGAATATCTGAGTTATGGTGCAAGCTGTCTGGTGAAAGCGTTCAGGTCTCTGTCCTTAGGGAGCAGTGGGGCTGACTCAGGACTGCGAGTGAGTAGGTTAGTGTAGTGATTTGCACGAGGAATGTTCCCCATCGCCTCATGTGCTTGAACACGTGGTCCTCGAATGGTGACGCTGTGTTGGCGAAGTTATGGAACCTTTAGGAGGCGGAGTCTTGCTGGAGGAAATACGTCACTAGAGGAGGGCTTTGAGAATCTGTATAGCCTGGCTCCAGTTCCTGTTCTTTCTTCTCTCCACTTCCTGGATGCAGATTGAGTGTAATCATCCAGTTTTGTGCCCCACCACCTTGCCAGACCCATCCTTGCCTCTATCCCTCTGTAACCATAAGGTCAAATAAATTCTTCCTTCCTTAGATTGCTTTCAGTTGTGGCATTTATCACATCAACAGAAGAGTGACGAATGACAAACAATAGCAATTAGGTAACCTGCCCATGCCCATCCTTGTACTTCACCATGTGCTGCAAATTCATATAACCTCTCAGCTACGCCTGACCACAACCCCGTAGCAGCCTGAAACATTCTGGAACTCAGGAAACCAAACTTCAGGAAGCTCAAGTAACTGGCCCAAGGTCTATGACTCCTCTGGTGTTGGTCAGATAACCTAGGGTGTGGATTCTCATCTGCTGATGCAGAGACCACTGCCCCCTACACAGAGCCTACTTGAAACTAAGGTCCGGACTGTATGCTCAGCACCAGTCCCACTCTTAAAGCAGGCAGACGGAAGCCACCCCACACGTTCCCCAAGCAGTGGGAACTGGAGCGAAGAAGGTGAACCAGCAAGGGGAAAACTCATCATACAGTGAGCAGATGATGAGTATGTTGTACCCTTACCTACCTTGGGCACATACGTTTGGTCCTGTGCCCACATGTAATACCTGACAAGTGCTGAAAGTCTTTCCTGGTCATTACCAGTGAAAATGGTAATAATGATACCAGCAATAAATTTAAATGCAATGAGAGATTAACATGCATTAGAAACTATTCACATATTTAAAGCCACCTGTGGGGCAGGTACTACCCGTACTTCACATAAGAAGCCAGCAAAGCCAGGTTGTGTGGTACTGTAAGTTTCCCACAGCCAGCAAACGTCATAATCTAAATATCAAAGCCAGGACCTGTGAGATGACTGCGTAGGTAAAGGCACTTGGTTGCCAAGTCGGAGTTTGATCTCCAGGACCCACAAGATAGAAAGAAAACAGACTCCTTCAGGTTGTCCTTAGAAGTCTGTACAAGTGCCATGGTACACACACACACACACACACACACACACACACACACACACACACACACACAGAGAGAGAGAGAGAGAGAGAGAGAGAGAGAGAGAGAGAGATTAATTAACTGATGTAATAAAAATATTTACAAGTTTGTGGTGGGTAATGAGTAGATTTAATTACGAAGAGACTGGATATTATGGTTAAAGTGGGCAAATTTTATGAAATACAAATTAAACCAAAAACTCTGTTAGGAAATTAAAAGGTCCTTAGAAGACGAATGGGGGAGTTCGGGGGTGGGGGGCAGTATGGCAGCATTTGACTCTGGAGTGTAAGGTTGAAGGAAATGTCAGGAGTGATGGCAAAGTCCCTGGCAAGGCCAGTGGGGAAGAGAACACTGCTATAAAATAATATTTGGAAGAGAAGACTTGGAGTTTAGCCTTGGTCATGTTAATTTCGAGCTGGCTGTTGAATGCTTAAGTGGATATTTCCAGTAGAGTTGAACTGAAGAGAGGTCATGGAAGGGACAGGAGGGGGAAGTAGGTCTGAGGATTTTTCCATGTGTCAGAGTGAGCTGAAGGGGCAACAGTGTCTGATAGTCACATTGAGAGATGCGCAATGGAGGGAGCTCTCTGCAGTTGAGAGGCATTTTCAACTAACTGGGAATGGTTTGCTGATGGTCAGCTTCCTTGGAGTGTCTCTATAGTGTGAATTTAAAATGCCTCCCACCCCCACATACCACACACACACACACACACACACACAGTGAGTGCTGGGGAGAAGCCTCAGTGGGCAATGGAGCTTGCTGAGCAGGCATGAGGATCTGAGTTCAAGTCTCTAGCAGTCTTGTAAAAGTTAGACCTGGTTGCATGTGCACCTGTAGGTCCTAGCAATGGGAGGGGTAGCGTCAGAAGGATGGATGAGGCTTGCCCTCTGCCAGACTAGCTCCAGGTTCAGTGAGAGACCTTGTCTCACAGGAATGAGATGGATCACCTCCTCTGGCATTTGAGCATGCCATGCATGGGTACACACGCGCGCGCGTGCACACACACACACACACACACACACACACACACACACACACACCATATGATAACCCCACAAATGCTCCTCACAGCTCATATTTTGATGTTTGTCTCTGTTTCAGGACACTGGGAAAGCTTTGGTAGGTAGGGCCTGGCTGGTAGACATGCTCACTAAGGGCTGGACTTTGAACGAGGCCATCCTTGGTGTAGGGTTGAGGACCCACATCCACTCCATCACTGGGAACGAGGGGACTTTGACTGTGCTTATCCCACGCTGCCTTCAGCTGCCTAGGTGGGTGCTGGGCTGGAATGACGCACTGAGGCACTGCTCTGGGGGTGGGAAAATGCAGTCTTAGGCATTGGAAAGCTGGAGCAGTTTCGGGGGTCCCTGGGCCTGCATCGAGGCTGGGGCCGTGGGGTTCTTAGACTCTAGGACATTCAGGCACTGTTGGGAGTTGCAGAAGAGCAGAGGATGCATGTAGGGGGCACAGACTGGGAACAGCATCTAGCCTGGGGCGGGGGAGGGAGGAAGGGGCTCTCTGGCTTGTCTCCCAGAGGACCAATGTCCTTAGCTTGGTGGCAGATGCAGGCTTGGTGGCAGTTGTGGCTGGGAGTGCAGAGAGGCCTTCTATGGGAGACTAGGATGAGGTTCTGCAGGGGAAGGCCTCGTCCATGACTCCCCATGGAAGATCTCAATGAAACGAGACAGTCCGTGGTTTCAGTTTACTGTCATGGCAGAAAATGGATGTTTAAAACCACCCCACTTCTCAGGGTGGGCCCGAGATTAAATACCTTTGCAGGGAGGAGTGTCTGGGAAGGGAAGCTTATTGACAATGCCCTCTGAACCTCTAGGTACCTCATTAGCATAGAGAACTGTGTTTGGAGCCCACTTGAAGGTGGTCTTGTCTCTTTTCCTATTGTCCTGGTCTGAGATGTTGGGAATGGCCTCATCTACATGCAGAAGGGCCTGGGGTGTTGCCTTTATGTGACTGATGGCCACAAATCTCTCTGTGGGAGGGGAGGCTGCAGCTATGTGACAGGGGCCTGGTGCTGGAAGCAGGGGGAGCTCCTGCAGTCCCTCCAGTTCTCTGGGGCTTCTAGCCTTTAGCTTAACCTTACCAGGCTTCCTCCCACTGTCCACTGCCCCACACGCTGGGGGCTGCTGATGTGAGGAGCCTCCGATACGGATCCTACTGCTTAGCGTTTCAGTATTTGTGTGGTAATAGGAGACTACACCACTGTTTTCCATTTCTTCTCTCTTGTAGTTCAATAACGTAGAAGCTGACACCAGAGTCTCAGACTTAATCAGCAGAGGTCATTTTATCCAGCCCGAAGCCCTTCTTTTCTGGCACATAGCTGGAAGCTGAGCTACAGCCAAGTGGAGATCTGGAGATCTGGGTGATACGCTAAACATTTTTAGGACTTCAAAGAAACACAAGGTTCAGAGGCTGAACTTTGAACTCTTCAGGAACTTTGAACTCTTATAAGAAGTTTACATGTTGTCCGTAGGTCTTCTACATGTCATCAGCATACAGATTTTGAGGTAGAGAAGGAGCTAAAAAATTTATTGACCTGGAGGTGTAGAGATGGCCCAATAGTTAAAAATATCTTGCTGTTTTTACAGAAGACCCAAGTTCAGTTTCCAGACCTGAGTCAGGAGGCTCTCAAAGGCCAGGAATTCTAGCTCCAAGGTGGTCTGCTGCCCTCTTCTGACCTCTGTGAGCACCTACACTCTCGTGCACACACGCTCACGCAGAATACATAACACACACACAAACACGCTAAATGAAAAATGAAATAAATGTATCCCTTTTTAATCCAGAAAATCCATTGACTGACTAGATTAAGGAAAGCCCGGAAAGAGCTGTTAGTTTGCTTTTATAAAGAGACTTTTGACTGGAAGGAAATTCGGGGAAATTGTTCATGGCCAAAAGACTCCTTTGTTGTTTCAAGAGGCATTATTGAAATCTGCAGGGTTTTTTGTTTTTGTTTTGTTTTTTTTTTTTTTGTTTTTTGGTTTTTTTTTTAAGGATTACATCAGTCATTTCATTTCAAGTTGTTTTCATCCTGGTTTCCCAAGAGGAGTGGCGAGTATTCTCAGATGCCATTAATACTTTGTGCGATGCCTCACAATGAGCAATGAGTTCCAGCCAAGGCAGGCCCTGGGTTACCCTCCCTGTCACCGGGAACACAGACATAGGAGCTGGAGCTGCGCTGGCCATGGGAGAAGTAAGTTGGGAAGAAAGAAGGTGACCATGTCATTCTGTGGTCAGAGGCAAGAATCATCTCGTGGCTGATAAGGACCAGAGGCTCGAAAGGCTTTGGGGAAACCAGTGAGGAGAAGTAAGAACAGAGTGAGACAATATTCCTGTGTATGTGTTCATTAGTGTGTACAGGTGAACGTGCACGTGGATGTGTGAGTGTGTACACGTGTGTGAACGTGCACGTGGTGTGTGTGAATGTACACAGGTCCGCTCGAATGTGCATGGATGTGCGAATGTTCACATGGTGTGTGAATGTGCACATGGATGTGTGGATCTATCTATACATGGGTATGTGAGTGTGCACATAGGAAAAATCGGATTACTTTTTCTCCTGTAAAACAGAAGATGCAGCTTTGAGGACTGAGTCCATATTAATCACGGAGTCTGTTTCTGTTACATCGGATAAACACACACACTTGTGTTAGCTGTATTTTTAAGCTAAAGAAAACCAGCATTCACATTTTACGGCAGTCACTGCACTTCTTTAACTTGGTTTCTGTGTGATGCTGAAATGAACTCACACATTCCTGCTGAGGGTGGTGTATATTCCAATATATAGCCCAGATTGATTCCTTTTCATGTGTGTGTGTGGGGGGGGTTCTTTATTCCCTTTTCTTTTTCTTTTTTTCTTTTTTTAAAGAAGGATCTCTCTTTGTAACCCTGGCTGTCCTAGAACATGCTCTGTGGACAGCGCTGGCCTCGAGCTCACAGCGATCCATCTGCCTCTGCCTCCCAAATCCTGAGATTAGAGCACCACACCTAGCTCCACCTTATTTTGAGACAAGGTTTTTCATTGGCTTGGAACTTGCCAGGTAGGAGAGGCTGATTGGCCAGCAGGGATCACCACTCCCCCTCCGCAGAACTGGGATTCCAAGCACCCGCCACCACAGCCTCAGGAATAAGTGTTGTAGATCGTTGTCATTGTTGTTGTAAAGAGCAACATAAGTAATTGCACTTAAACCTTCGAGTACGATATGCATCCATCATTTACCTGTTACCTATTTATTTTAATTACATGCATACATTTATGTGTCTGTATTTTGATATGCGCTTACGCACACAAGAGTGTAGCTGCCTGAGAAATCCAGCAGGGGTCATCCGATTCCCCTGGCTATGGCGTTACAGGTGATTGTGAGCCACCCTTCTGACATGGGGACGGAGAGCTGAGCTTGAGTCCTCTGTAGAGCACTGTGTGCTTGTATCCACTGACTGAGCCATCTCTCCAGTCCCTCAAGTTCAGCATCTTAGGCTAACATCTGACAGCAACTTTTAGTGAGTCTATAGCAGCAGTGAGAAAATTGTTACCATAGGGAAAAAATAAGCATTCTCAGTGTCTTAGTTAGGGTTTCCATTGCTGTGAACAGACACCATGACCAAAGCAACTCTTATAAAAACAACATTTAATTGGGGCTGGCTTACAGGTTCAGAGGTTCAGTCCATTATCATCAAGGCAGGAGCATGGCAGCATCCAGACAGGCATAGTGCAGGAGGAGCTGAGAGTTCTGCATCCTCATCTGAAGGCTGCTAACACAATACTCACTTACAGGCAGCTAGGATAAGGGTCTTAAAGCCCACGCCCACAGTGACACACCTACTCCAAGGCCACATAACCAAACAGTGCCACTCCCTAGGCCAAACATATTCAAGCCACTACACTCAGCTCAATGTAAAGTCTCATGGGGAACAAGGCAGCTGCCTCAGGCCCCTGATGTAGTTTGACTGGGTAGAGGTATCATGTTGGCCTATGGCTGGCCCATGGCAAACCAGTCACCTTGAGATTCTTAATGTGTGGCCAATAGGGGCAACCGCATTAAAAAGTAGAAGCGATGACACTGGAGAGGTGTCTCAGCCATTAGTAACCCAGATTGCTCTGGCAGAGAACAGAAGTTTGGTTCCTAGTATCATGAGGCACCTCACAACCATCTGAAACTCCAGATCCAAGGGGTTCAATGCCCTCTACTGTCCTCTATGAGCATCCACAGTCACCACGCATATACACAGAACCAAATATTAAAGAGAAGTCATAAAACTCCAGAAAGGTATCTACGTGTGTTTAGAGAAAGAGTTAAAGATTCCGCACTGCTGCCATGAAAATTTCAGACCTGGTCTACTCCTCTCAAGGACATTTTACACAGTGAGTTAGGTGACAATTTCTGGCCAACTCTAAACCCACTAATCAAATCTCCAGCCTATGGAAAAGAGTAACTGTGTGTATGTGTGTATGTGTACCAGAGTATAGATACCTGAGAAATCCAGCAAGGGGCGTCAGATCCCCGGGTACCTCATAATACAAATAACGGCTTAAACTCAGGTGAGAGGCGACAACTCAGAAATTGAAATATATACATACATGTGTGTGCATACATGAGTGCATATGTACTGATGAGTACTTCTATGCTGAATTGTTTGCCAATCCATAGCCATTCAAGCAAACTAACTACACAGTTCAGTATGTTGCCTGTGTGTTGGGGGGAGGTCGGACATGTATGTGAACTGCATATACATGTATGTGCACATGTATGTGGTGGTCAGAGGTTGATCTCCAGTACCCCCTCAATCACTCACTACATTATTTTTAAGCAGGATCTCTAGTAAGAATCCTCTTTGACTTCAACTGAATAAAACCTAATTTTGATCACGTGGTTTGCAATGGCTATCCAAAAAATATAAACAGGTAAGGGGCTGGGGAAATGGCTCAGTCAGTAAAGTGCTTACTGTGTGTCTTAGTTAGGGATTCATTGCTGTGAAGAGACACCATGACCAAGGCAACCCTTACAAAGGACAGCGTTTATCTGGGGGCGGTTTACAGTTTCAGAGGTTCAGTCCACTATCATCATGGCGGGAAGCATGGCAGCTTCCAGGCAGAGGAGCCACTTCAAGAGGAGTTCTACATATTGATCCTAAGGTAGACAGGAGAGAACCCGTCTTCCCACAGGCAACCAGGAGAAAGTCCCTTCTGCACTGGACAGAGCCTGAGCACAGGACCACAGTGACACACTTCTTCCAACAAGGCCACACTTCCTAATAGTGCCACTGCCCATGG
The DNA here is from genome assembly GCF_011064425.1 of Rattus rattus. Lineage (NCBI taxonomy): Eukaryota > Metazoa > Chordata > Mammalia > Rodentia > Muridae > Rattus > Rattus rattus. The sequence goes on along the minus strand of NC_046157.1, from coordinate 80,323,447 downwards.
GCCAAGCACATTCAAACCACCACACCACACAAACATAAGGGTTGGGAATGGAAACAGTCCCAGCATATACGTTCAGCTGCCCACAGTTTCAATACCAGCACGGGGAAGGCAGAGCTAAGGTTCTGAGACTTACTGTGTCAGGCGCACATCCCATACACACAAATAAATGTAAAAAAATTGAAGGAGTAGGCTGTTATTAAACAAAGCAGGGGACAATACTACTTTCTAATGAGGTTTAGAGGAAAACGGTGACCAGTCCTCACTGCAGGAGAATGTCGGTGCTCTGCTCACATTCCTTCAGCCCACTCCAGAGAGCACCGTGACTTTGGCCGACAAACCTCCCCAAACCAGGAACAGCCTACTTCAGCTGTCTGCACTTTCTCTGCCCAGGTGCTTTTTCCTGGGTGTCAGGGCACCGGTACCCCCCCAACCCCCACAGAAGGATGGGAGTACAGGAAGCTGGAACATTCACAACCCAGGAGCGTCCCCCCAACAGTGAGAAACAGAAGTGCTATGTTCTGGTCTTCTAGAGGGTGCTCGGTGAGACAGTCCTAGTTCCCAGCATGTTAACTCATACACTATCCTCCCAGCATTGTTTCTCTTCCCTCCCCTGTCTTCTTGGACTCCCCATCACCCCAGTGTCTGTCTGGGGATGGATGCAGACGCGGTCTTATCCTCACACCTCAGAAATCACCACACAAAGTCAAAATACACATTTTCCACTGTGCATGTATTGAGCACTTTCAGTATACATTAGATGTATGAGGAGGAAGACCAAACTGAACTTTTTGCTTCAAAAGACCTAGTGCACGTTTTAAAGGCTCTCCAAGCTGGCACCCTGGATCTAAGATGAGTAGCCAGGATTAGGACAGAGAAAGGACCTGGGGCTGTGTAGAAGCCTCCCCTTTATCTAAAAGGGGAGGGAGTGATGACCACTGGGGGTGGGGATGGGGGCCGGGGAGCCAGGCTGCCTGAAATTGACTCAAGTGGTGAGGATTGACTTTCAACCCTCTGAAAAGCCATTCTAGCACGGGACAAGAGAAGGTGGATGGCTATTTAATTGATAATTTATAAAGGTCCATTCTTCCCAAAATTAAGAAGTTGGCTCCTAGCTTCATGAACTGCTTCCCAGACAGCCTGAGAAAAGGAGAAAAGACTCACCCATCCAACAGTGCACTACTGTCTTCAGAGCGGAGCCCATCAGATTCCTCTTCTGTTGTCTTCTATTCAAATGCTAATTTACTTTCTTTATTACCCTGGGAAACTTGTAACTACCCCCCCTTTTTTTTCACCTGAAGAAAAGGGGTTCAGAAATTCAAGCAGGGACAGTGCCACCCTTGCTCCTCACTCTCCTGTTGAGAATCTGCTCCCGGCTGCTTATCTCTGCCTCCGGTGAGAGCCCTGGAGGGAGGAGAGGACGATAATTTTCACCATAGAAACGGGAGCCTCCAATACAAAGTTTTGGATGTGTAGAGGTTTTCTCCATTCTTTCCAATTAGTTAGGCATCCATTCATCCTGACAACTAGAAATCTCTGATATCTAGATAAGGCCTTACTGGTTACTAGAATTCGTAAACAGGACACAGTGACCACTCTCAAATGATCCCAGGCTGACGAAAATAGAAACACATGGAAACACATGCAGGTAGTATGGGCAGACAGTAGACACTGATACTAAGGAAGTGTGAGATGTCACTGCGTGGCGGGGAGTCATTAATGTCGTCTCACAGAGCAGCGCAATGTGAACTAACTGGGTCTGGAAAATGGAACGAACACCTCTGATGGAAAAAATGTGGGAGACAGCAAGTCGGACACAAACAACAGCACGAAGGTGTGGAAGACTGAAATGGTGGGCCCGTCTGGACACTGCTGGACTCAGTGGCCGTGGTTCAGTGGCAGGGGAGTGACAGTAAAGTGATAAAGACTATGAAAGTAATACAAAGGCAGCTTGGGTCAGACTGGGACTGGCCTTTTGTTACAGGGAAAGGCTGGAGATCCTCACATGAGGAACTGCATGGATGTGCTTGCCTCATAGAATAGAGACCTGAAGGAGAAGGGAGGAGAGAGAGAGAGAGAGAGAGAGAGAGAGAGAGAGGGAGGGAGGGAGGGAGGGAGGGGAGGAGGAGGGAGGGAGGGAGGGAGGGAGGGAGGGAGGGAGGGAGGGAGGGAGGAGGGGGAGAGGGAGAGGAAGGGAGAGAGAGAGAGAGGGAGGGAGGGAGGGAGGAGGGAGAGAGAGAGAGAGAGAGAGAGAGAGAGAGAGAGAGAGAGAGAGAGAGAGAGAGAATGGAATTTGGATGTCATGACATAAATAAAAATGTAAAAGCACCAAGATGTGCTGGAGGGCAAGCCCTGGCAAATATGTCTGTTATGAAGATCTTCCGAGATGTTGGACCTGCCTATCCAGATACGTTTTCATTTAGGTGTAGAGGCCTATGTGTGCGTACCTGTGTGTGTGTGTGTGGGTGTGTGTGTGTGTGTGTCTGTGTGTGTGTGTGTGTGTGTGTGTGTGTGTGTCTGTGTGCAGCTCCCTCACTGGCCAGAAGAGAGTGCCAGATCCCCTTGGGCTGGAGTTTCAGGCAGTTGTGAGTGCTGGGAACCGAACTCTGGTCCTCTGCAAGAGCAGCGAGTACTCTTAACCACGGGGGCATCCCTGCAGGGCTGCAGAGGTGGGCAGTTTAAACAGGCTCCATGCGCTGGGAACAGCGGGGGCCATCGGGAAGTGCAGAGGAGCAGAGGAGCAGAGGATATTAAGCTGGGTATCAGATCACATGTGGCCAGGAGAAGTGATGCAAGAGCCAAGCGATTCGCCGCTGAAGCAGGGTATTTTTCTATTGGTGATAATTTATAGTCACATAGTTTATACGCTCAAAAGTTCTCCTAGTGGTCCATGCCGCTTTTACAGGCATTAAGGTTAAATCTAATACAGGGATAGTGGCTGTTGGTTTATTAAATTAAGATTCTGAGTTTTAAATTTCTGAAACGCAATTTTTTCCTAAATGGTATGATGCTTAGTTTTTGAGATTCATGTATTGAATGTAGGAAGATGTAGAGAAGGAACTCAGTAGGCAAATGCTGGGCAAGCATGGGAACCTGTCCCTCTTGGTTTGTTCAGCCCGGTAAGCCAAGCCTGGGGAGGTGGACACAGGACAGTCCCTGGAAACAGTGGGCGGCTATCTAGACAAGATGCTGCTCTCCAGATTCATCGAAAAACTCTGTCTCATAAAACAGCGTGGGCAGGGCAAGAGGGATGGCTCAGTGGTTAAGAACCATAAGGCTGTCTCAGAAGATCCCAGTTCAGTCACCAGCACCTATCTGAGGCAGTTCCCAACACCTGTAACTCTGATTCCAGTAGATTCAACAGCCTCTTCTGGTCTCCATGGGCACCAGAACACACATGGTCTGTACAGGGATGCATGCATGAGCATACATAGATACATATGTATACACATGCACACTAAGTGAATGATTAAATAAACCTTTAAAAAGTTAAGACAGAAAACGATAGAAGATAGTCAAAGCTGACCTCTGTCCTCCACATGCAAGCACAGAAAAGTGCAGCCACATACATATAGGAACAATGCGCACACACACATACATATACACAGACACACACAGAGACACACACACATACACACAAACACACACAACCAAACACATACACATACACACATACATACACAAACGTACACACATACACACACATACACACACATACACACACATACACATACACACACACACATACATACACACACACATACACACACACACACACACACACACACACACACACATACACACATATACACACATACACACACGCACACACACACACACATACACACACATACACATATACACACACACACACACATACACACACACACATACATACACATACACACATACACACATACACACACATATACACACATACACATATACACACATACACACACATACACATATACACACATACACACATACACATACACACACATACACATACACACACACACACACACACACACACACACACACACATACACACACATACACACATACATACACATATACACACGGACACAGACACACATACATACACACACATACACATATACACACATACATACACACACAGAGAGACACACACATACACACACATATATACACATACACACATACACACACACTCTCTCTCTCTCTCCACCCTGGCCCATATAGATTCACGAAAGAAATGTACAAGCACTGCTGGAGTAGCCGTATGAAGTGACCCCAGCATGGGCACGGGAACACTGATCACTAGTTCTTGGGTTTGTTTGTGTGGTAGCCAGAGAGCGAAACCTACCATTTTAAAACATGACTTCCCCCACCAAAAGAGAGATAATATGAAACTGTCTGTGTCTTCTCGAGAAGTCGGTATTTCATAAACTCCAACGACAAGAGATTGGCTTGCTAAAACTGGCTGGATTGAGTGCCCATAATGAGACGGTACGTGATCCCCACTAGATGCCATTTTCTTTTATGTTTCCATTTTCCACCCTAACTGAACCATGCAGAGGACCAGACACAGAAACGCCAAGAGGAGGTAGGCCAGGGTGGGTCGTTTTCTTAGAAGAAAGGAGTTCTGGAGTTATTTTGAACTCGGCCCATCCCTTGCTGTGATGGATGTTGGTGGAGCATCCGGGATGTTTATGGGAAGCCTGGGTATAAACACACAGACAGTCACATTTTCCATTCAAGATGGGAGGCTTCCCTCTGTGCATGGCACTGTCCTTTGGTTCCTGAGCTACACTCTGTAATCCGGTGACAGCCTGGGCTGTAATTCCATATGGCTGGCCACCAGCTTCCAGCTCTATGCGGACTTTGATGTTGCCGCTCAGGGGAGCCCCAAGAGGCCTGCAGGAAGAAGATCAGAGAGAGGGCCTCTGTCTCCCAGCCAGAGTGGTGATGGACCAGAAGGAGGGAGAAGCCTGGTGTGGTGCTGCAGATCTGCACCACCAGTGGGAAAGAGAAGTCAGTGCATATGCATCTATGCCGAGATTCCCACAGCATCCTACAAACCCAGAGTGTGGGTGAAGTCTTATGAATTTTGCTCCGCTGTGTTTGGAAATATGGTTATGTTAATGAAATCATGCTTTAAATTAGCCAAACATATTCTCAAAAGAAATTTCTCTGCTGAAATTATATATTACAGATTTTGTGGTGCCGCTGCTCAGCGGTATAAAAGCGTGTTTATTATTCAGCGTTTAATGAGTACCAGAAATTGTTGTGTGTATTCTCCGTTGGCTCAGAAACAATGGCGCAAATGCTGTTGAGACCGGGGATGCTAAGGGGTTCCCTCTGGTCCTGATCACCCATAAGGTAGATGGGTGGGGTTGGGCTTTGTGGAGCTTTCTAATGAAAGCGTCCTCCACCAATCTGCCATGAATTCTGCGTTTTTCCACACCCTTCCATCAAATGTTTAATCTCTATACTAATGATTTATATGATGCCCTTTATCCTACGGACATTCACGGCCAGCAAGGTGGCCATTATCAAAGGACTGCTATCTTAGACATACTGTTATCTACTAATGAGCAGGGTAATTCTCATTACTGGCCTTGCTTTGTGGAGAAAGTTGTAAACAGGAGACCTGGAATGGGGTTAGTGAAACTTCATAGACTTGTCCCTGATAAGGGACTCCCTGATAAGGAGTGTACAGGGTGGGGTGGTCATGAAGAGGTTTCTGGGCAAGGGATGGGGTCACAGCCTCTGCGAGTTCATGTGTGCAATGACCATGCCATCCTAGAAAATACAGTTTGTTTTGTATCACTCCACCGCAAGATCAAGCTGGCCATATTTCAACATGAAGTAGGGAGGGGCTTAAGAAGTCCGGTGGTGGCTGCTAGGGGTAGGACAGTCAGCTTCTTTGGGGATTTGCCTTCTGATAGATTGCCCCATGCCCCAGGATGGTCCTACACCATATACATACCAGATGCACTCAGGGCATCAGTGGCTTTAAAACCGGGGGTGGGGTGGGGGGAGGAGTGTATGGGAAGATTTGGAGGGAGACTTGATCAAAATACAATGTATGTGTGCATGTAAGAAATCCTCAAGCCATAAATTCAAACAAGAGGGGAGGAAGTCGACTGTAATTAGGTAACTGTGTGTATATTTTCTACATCAAAATGACTAGCCATCTTTTTCCCTCTTGAGATCTGTAAAATAAAATGATACATTTTACTGTCCGAATAGCAGCAGCTTCAAGAGGTAGCCAGTGCTACAGTTGCAACTTTTCCTAAAAACAAAAAATAGCAAGGCCAACAGGCAGATGGAGCCCGACCAACTTGCCTACAAACTAATTCGCTGCAGGCTTGGCCTAATTCTTATGCAGTTGGTTAGCAGAGAAGCGCCAGTTTATTACCTTGGTGTGGTCATCTGTGATTTGGGTTACTGCAGAGCCCAAGGGTCCTTGAGCAATTAGAAGGCATCTTGAGTACGTCTGAACAAAGCAAGGTACAAATAGCAGTACTGAGTAGGAATCCAGTGGGGGGGGGGAAGAGAGTGAACTAGGAGATTTAATCACGGAGCCAGCCCCTTCTCTTCCCATTACGACCATCTGCTGGGGATTTAAGGAACACTGTCTGAGGCAAGGCCTGGGAGCCACTTACACCACAAGCAGGAACGGGGTTGAACTGCTGGTTGTATGCAGTGTCCTCAGGCAATGCTGTGCTGCTCCCATTTGGAGTGTGAACCTTTTAGTTAAATTCTTTAGGGGTTTTTGGATCCCAGCACAAGGCCTATTGTCTTTTATTTTGTTCATCACAGGTACAGCCCCAGGAGCTATGGAATTTGCCTCTAAGCACTTGGATGGTAGTTTCTGCTATTCGCAGGGCTGGGGACATATGTTAGCTGGGAGAGTGGTTGTTGCACAGGCATGAGATCCTGGTTCTAGCCCCAGAACATACTAAAAGAAAAAAAGGTTTGGCATGATGGCATATGTGTAGAATCCTAGTATCTCCCAGTAAGGGAGATAGAGGTACATAGAAGCCTGGGGCTCACTGGCCAGCTAGCCAAGGCCACTCATTAAGTTCTAGGCAGTGAGAGGCTACCTCAAAAACAAGGTGGATGGCACCTGAAGAATGATAGCCAAGGTTACCACATGTTTTTCACATGTCTGTACACACACACACACACACACACACACACACACACACACAGAGAGAGAGAGAGAGAGAGAGAGAGAGAGGTGTTAGTCATTACTTTTCTTGTGGCCATGGTCAAGTACTTGGCATGAAACAGCTCAAGGAACATTTTATTCTGGTGCGTGGTTTGAGGTTATGATCCCTCTTGGTGGAGAAGACATGGCTATGAGAACAGCTCCTGGCTGTGGTGACCGGAAAGTAAGGGCGATTGCTCAATTCTGGGACGATCAGGAAGAACCCAAAGATGGATGCTGGCATTCCACTAACTGTCTTCTTTCCATTTTCTCTCAGTCCAGGATTGGAAACTTCCTGCATTCACAGAGGTCTTTGGCCAACACTCCCAGAACCCCCTTGTAGACACACGTAAGGTGCACTCCTCGGTGCACCCCAGAAATTCCCATGCTCCTTTGCAGTCAACTCCCCTTCTTCTCCAGCCTTCTGAAGCATCCATCTGTTTTATATCCTTAGAGTTTTCCTTTATCTAGAACATCGTATTATGACATTAGATTGCATGTAACCATGGATGCTGGCATCATTCTTCACTGGACACAGTACCTTTGAGGCTTAGTCATGCTGCAAGCACCCAGAGCCCACTCTTTTACTGTATGGACTGAGCCAACTGTCTGTCTGGACTGAAGAGTTTGTTTCTCGTTTGGGGCAGTTATTAAGGAAGCTACTGTGAAAATTCCTGTCTAGGTGTCTGTGCTTTTGTTTCGGACCACGTGGTGCGGGTATGCTTAGCTTTATAAGAAACTCGAGGGCCGTTTTTGAAAGTGCTAGGTGAATGTTGTCTTACAACTGCACTTCAGGGTTCAGGCATTCTGCATTTGTGTCAGCACTTGATACTGTTAAATCATTTTGACTCTGCATGGAAACATGCAGAAGTGTGCCTTTGCAGTGTCAGTGACATCCAGTACCCTTTCCATGCGTTTATTGATCAGCCATATTATCCCTTTTTATGAATGAAGTTTGTGCCCTCTTTTCAAAGATCGAATTAAAGGAGATTTGTTATTTATTTATGTGAATGTGTGTGTCTATAACGTGCCTACGCAGGCCAGACTCAGGCACCAGATTTGAGGGAAGTGGAGTTACAGGTGGTTGTGGTCCACCCAACATAGGTGTTGGGAATCACACTCCAGTCCTTGGGAGGGAGCAGCAGTTGATCTTGACCACGGAGTCATCTCTTTAGAACCCCACGTTGGATTTTTTTCTTGGGATCCTGGGGAATCGAACCCACGACCTTCCACATGCTGAGCAAGTCTTCTGTCCTTGAGCTATGTCTCCAGCCTGAGTTTTGTCTCTACCACCTCAGTGCTAGGTGTTGAGGACTTGCAGGACTCTGCGTGTTTTAAGGGGTGCTAGGGATCCAGCACAGAGCTTTGGGCACTCTGAGCAAGCCCTCTACCAACGGGGCTCCCGCTGCATCCTTCCAGGGGTCATTTATGTTATGTGCAGCTTGCATTTCGTTCCCAGTGGATGAGAATTCACCAGCAGTCAGGTTCAGAACGGTCCATCTCTGGAATTTCTTTATAACAACATCGCCTCTTGCCCTCTCTTTCTTCCCTAGTGACCTCTAATTGCTCTGTCTCTATTTTTATTATTTTAAGAATGTTACATAAAGAGACTCATTCAATATTTAACTTCTGATATATATATATATATATATACACACACACACACACACACACACACACACACACACTGGAAGGTTCATTTGTTATTGTGTATTATCAATGGTTCATTCATTTAAAAACGGTCTTCTAAGGACTTCTCCCTTGCCTGCAGTTTTGGGACTATTGCCAATTAAGCAAACGCACACAGGTTTTCTTGTGAACACAAGTTTTCATTTCTCTGGGATAGATGTCCCCAAAGCGCAGCTGTTGGGGCTCCAAGTAGCTGTACCTTCCGTTTTCTGGGAAAACGAAAACAAGAAACAAAACCCAGACAAATGGAAGGTGGAAGTGGAGGTGCACACAGAACGTGGGATTCTGAAGAAAAAAAGGAGGTGGGGGTCGTTACAGGCTGCACGATCAGATGGTGAGATCCTGTTTAAAACAACAACATAAAGGTCAAACCTCATTTTTCAGTGTGGCTATAGGATTTTACAGTACCCACCTCACCAGTGAGCCCCGTCTTCGTTGGCACCTGGTACACACACACACACACACACACACACACACACACACACACACACACACACGTACGTATGTGTTCCATGTATTGATATAACATATATGTATGTATATGTATGTTTATATGTGTATATACATATGTATGTATATCACAAAGTTCCCAGCCACTATCAATCTGTGCCACATTGCAATTTGCTTTTAATTTACATTCTCCTGGTGAGTGAAGGTTGGACACGCTTTCAGAGGCAGTCTCCCAACAACTCATCATTTCCAGAAGTTTCACATGGGAAGCAGTCTCTTCGCATGAAACTCAGCGCTGCCCTTGCCCTTGGGCTGTGATTTTTCTGTTGGGAACCTGCTTTATCACACAATGGTTTCCAAGTGAATTCAGAGCAGCTTGGGAATCTCAACCAAAAAAGGCCATTTCTGCAATGCGTGATAAACGGCCGACTGACTTCAGAGAGACGTAAAGGAGTTAAGGAATGCGGAAGAAGTTGTTAAGGAAAGCCCAACTCAGGATTGCAAACCCTTTAACCCGTCTCAAGAGCATCTCCCACGGACATGCGCGGCAATCCCTGCTCGGTCCCGCCCCTCAGCCGGTCCTCTTGGTCCACGACCAATAGGGCGAGGAGGCGGGAACCCGGGGCCCGCGGTGCTGCTTGGGTAGCATCTTTGGTTACTGTTGCTAAGGCAGCGGTGTCTGCAGGTGGTGGGAGTTGGAAGTTTTAGGTGGTCTGGACTCGGAAAGGTCAAGGGTCAGTACGGAGTCTCCGCCGGTGATGGTGAAGCAAACGATCCAGATTTTCGCTAGGGTGAAGCCCTCGGTGCGGAAGCAGCAGCAAGGGGTACGGGCCAGCGGGCTGGGTGTGGGTCGCGTGGGGCAGAGGGCGCGGGGTGGTCACGCACACTACAACCCCGAGGGAGGACAGGGCCCGCCCACAACCTCAGCGCAGCGCCTGGTACACGTGAGCACACTCGTGCATGTGGACCTGTTTGCACACTCACCTGCGCTGTGCCCCATTCACACAGGTACTTCTTGCACTCTTTTGGATAATTGCCTCCCAGCCCTACACAGAGCTCGGAGCAGGGAGCTGACCTGTTCCAATCGGGCAACCAGTGTGCAAGTATTGTGATGCACCCTCGGAAGCGGAATCATACAATTACAGACAAGTGTGCACACTGGATTTTGTGGCATGCTACAGCCTGTTGGGTTTGCTGTTCTGCAACATTTAAGGGGTTTTGACGTAGGTTTGCTGTAAGTGTGCCATGTGTCCCCACACAAGAAACATGTCCCCCTCCTCCAAAAGCATCAACCAGCCTTCTTGAGGTATGTAATAAATCCAGAAGTTTGCCAAGGTTGTGAAGACATTTGTCCCCTCTCTCTGCCTCCAGGGTGAGCATAGTCCTGGCTGCTCTGTGTGGAGAAATCGCCACTGGCCAGTTGACTTTTCTGGTTTATCTCTAGTCCTCTTCTGGGGATTCTTGTCATTGTCCTCATTTTACACATTTTACCCTATGCAATAGATTGGTTAAGTGAAACTGCCAGGGTGTCCAGCTTGTAAATAGCAGGAGCTGACTTTTAATTTGAACTTAATTTGTTTGCTTGTCTTGAGACAATGTCTCACTATGCCAGGTTGGCCTTGAACTCAGAGAGATCGGTTTGCCTGCCTCTGCCCCCTAAACACTGGGATTAGAGGTGTTTGCCACTATTCCTGCCTTTAATTTAAAATTTTAATTTTACATTTGTATCAAGAATTTCCATTGTTTTTGAACTCCCTCCTCATTTTTCTATCTTTCCCACCGAAACCTGCTTCCCAACAAAGCCGCCGTCCCCCGTTTCAGGTCTTATTGGTGGAATGCAAGGCATCGAGTTTAGTTTTCGTTAAGGATTTTTAAAATTACACTTTCTCTTCAGAAAACAACCCCCCCCAGCTTTTTCCTGACTCCCACAGTGAGCATTCAAGCAATTTGGTTCCTATTTATGAATGTGTAGAGAGTGTATAGTCAATAATGTTTTATCTCTATTCTGTTTCAGTGTTGTGCATATATAAACATGTAACATTATGGTATCTTATAATTTGGAATTTCCCTCTGGTAACGTACGTTCTTAAAACAAGGTTATAATGTCTCTGCCATCGGCAACAGCAGTGGTCCTTTGTCTCATGAGAACATTCAGGAGAAGTTATAGGAAAAGACCCCAAAGAAAACATTAGACATTAAAAAATGGCTTTTATTTCATAGGTAGGAGCATTTTGCCTACATGTACGTAGTGTGCCACATGCACACAGTGCCTGCAGAGGCCAATGATGACCACCGGCTTCCCTGGAACTGGAGTCACAAATGGTCTGAGTTGCCACGTGGGTGCTGGGAATTGAACCCAGGTTGCTCTTGTAAGAGCAGTATATGCACTTAACCTCTGAGCAATCTCTCAGGCCCAATATTAGCCATGTGTGCTTAAAGAAATGAAACAGCAGGAAGGGGACCCTGGGAGTCTTTGCCTCTGCCTCTCCTCGCAGTCACCTGCACAGAGACCTTTTAAAGCACAGGTAATACTGCCCTTCTGATACTTAGCTTTTGCACTGACCCTCAGAGAGAAGATGGCTATGGTAAGGAGGAGGTAGGCAGTGGTAGAACTGGGGAGCTTGTGAGGAGTCTTGGTTCATCTAACTTTTTGAGCCATTAAATACAGAATCACACACATTTGTAGATTAGGCCAGGCCTGATGGCGGGCGCATCCCTGTAAATCCCAGCACTGGGTGGTGGTGGTTGGGTGAGTGGAGACAGAGTCAGGAGGATTGCTGTGAGTTTGAAATCAGCCTGGGCCACATTTGAGCTCCGTGCTAGTGTCAGTTACTACTGTATGAGAACCTGTTTTTGTTTTTGATTTTAAACAGTTGGATGAGGCGCACACCTTTTAGCTCAGTGGTAGGGAGGCAGACACAGGTGGGTCTCTGTGAGTTCAAGTCCAACCAGGTCTGCACAGTGTGTTCCAGGACAGCCAACACTTCACACTGAGACCCTGTCTCCAAATTAACACACACACACACACACACACACACACACACACACACGCACATGCACGCACACACACGCATGCACACACTCATGCGGGAGAGGGAGGGAGAGAACAATGAGCAAACAACAACAAAGACAAAATGACACAAACTGCAATTTGTTTTTTTGCTTCTTTAAAGAGTAACTGTCCTATCTCAGATGATAAATCTTAATAAAAGAAAGACTAATGGCCACCCTATTAGACTAAAGTTTCTGATTCTAAGGACTTTGTGTTTTTTAAATTCTTCTTGATAGTGGTGGTGTTGGGATTTGAACCCAGGGTCACTGGGGTGCTAGGGAATGCCCTGCCCCCGTACTACCTCCTAGTTCTCTAAGGACTTCTCAGCGCCTTGGAGAATGTCTTAATCAGAGTGCTGGAAATGTGTTTCCTACCCGAGTCGCTTCTTTTCTGATGACTGAGTGTAGAGTGGTACCAGTTGTTTGTGAAGATTTTTATCTTCAACATTTTGACTGTGTGAGAGTCTGTGGTAATGTGAGGTGAGCACAGACCCCTGAGAACCCAGGAAAGAGCAGCAGATCCCACAGAGCTGGCAATGGTGGGTGCTGGAGACCAAACTTGTCCCATCTGGAAGAACGGCAAACACTCTTACCACCGAGATCTCTAGCTTCCAGGCCAAGATACAGATTGTCTTTTCTAAGTATATGTCACCCCCAATTTGTGTGTGTGTGTGTGTGTGTGTGTGTGTGTGTGTGTGTGTGTTGTGCCATACCTGTTCTTTTCATTTTCTGTCTATCTATTAAACTAGCAATGCCCTACAGGATACAGTTTTTAAATGTCTCTTAGGAGAAAAAAAATCTAGTCAGAAAGCTTTGAACCCTCAAATGCACCCCTCCTCTTCTGTTTTCGGAAATTTTACTTCACAAAATAGTATTTTCACCTGAACTTGGCGTATTTGAAGTAAGGTGTTTCAAAAAGAATCCGCTCAAACCAGGCATGGTGGCACATGGTCATTTCTCCCAGCCTCCAGGTTGGGGCAGCAAGAGGTGGCTCTCTGCCAGCTGGGTCAACATAGGGAGATCCAAGCCAACCAGGGTTGTATAGTGAGGCCCTGTCTCAAATTTAAAAAAAAATGTGCTTTTAGAATTATTCATACTTTCTGTAAACTTAGGTAGGCTTTCCCTGGGCAGTAATATGAGTCTTACCCTCTAATCATGCATCTAAATGGGTCTAACTTAAACAGGAAGTGTTGCCTGTAAGAAAGCACTTTATTTCCCGGTGAAAGACAAGAAGTCTCTTTTTAAATTTTCTTTTTATGGTGCATTACAAAATACTTCCATTTGCATTACATCATTTGAGCCCCACGCCCCATGCACTCTTGCAAGGGACGCTGGGTATTCTGTTTCCCACACTTTATGTATAAGGGTCCTTTGATTCTGCGAGCGGTGGCTGGCTTCACACCTGGTAGTTGAGTTCAGAGTGCAGACATTAAATCCCAGTTTCTTTATAGATGTGACTGTTGCTTTTCCTGGCCAAGAAATAAAAGAGTAGGTCGCGGAGACAAGAACCAGAAAATGGCACTGTTGTTCGGACCTCTATTTCCATGTTCACTCTGAAAGCGGGGTGATTTCTGCAAGGTCACTCAACAAGTAGTGACTGAGCTTAGACGGCATGCAGAAGGCATCAAAGACACGAAAGCACACATCTCTCCAACCCACGTGACTTATCAGGTCATGAACATGGGACTCTGGGGGATATAACACAAACGTGGACACTCCTGTGAGCTCTCGGAGACAGTTCAGACCTCAGAGCTGTACCACTGTGTCTGGTTCACACACGCTCAGAAGTGCTTATAGGTCGTAGAGCCCACAATGTGAATTTTTCTTGAATAGGGAAGTGGTTCTTACCATAAGGCTTTCAAGGCTCCTCTCAAGACAACAGGGATGTATCACATGACCAAATCTGCACATTAGGTCACCCGAAGATGAGCACAGCCTCGGTACAGCACTTCGGTGGTTTGGATGAGCGTGCCCCCCCCCCGAAGGCTCAGATATCTGAGTGCTTGGTCCGGCTCTTGGCTCAATTTCAGGATGTTATGGGACCTTTAGAGAGGCTGGAGCCTGGCCGGGGGAAGTACATCACTGGGTTGGGCTTTGTGTGTTCATAACCTGGTCTTTGCTTCATGATTATGTCTAAAGATGGGATCCCTCAGCATTGTGCTCTGACTGTCCGATGCTATGCCCCATCCCCCCACACCATTATGGACTCTCCAGCAGGACCCGCAAGCCAAAATAAACTGTCTTGCATACGTAGTTTCTGGTACAAACCCAAACATCAATTTAGACTTTAACTCTTGTTTTGTTCTATGCATTTGTTTGAGCCCAGTGACAGTTCAAAGAGAATTTTGCCTATATGTAAAATCAAATGTATTATATGTATAATTATACATATTTTATGTACTACATGTAAGAGCATGCATATTCTATGTATCATATCATGCATATTACGCTATGATATTTTGTCACAAAAGCACAGTTTTTGTACTGTTACAGTGCTAATCATATCCAGGCCAGAGGTCACGCTGACATTTTGCCATTTAGGCCAACCTGTTGTTCTTGTATTTGCAGATTTATTCTGTAGATGAAGATGAGAAACTAGCATCTAGCTTGGAAATTGTCTTACCCCGGGACCTGGCAGACGGCTTTGTAAACAATAAACGAGAAAGCTACAAGTTTAAGTAAGCACCATGCCCCTTCCTCTTTGTTTCTGCTTCATTACTTAGCAAATGCTTGTCCCGTGTCAGTTTCTGGGGTCACCGGCCCCTCTCCGTGGCAAATGTAACATGTTCATTATTGAGCCCAGGATTAAAGGTGGAAATCTATGTTTGAGTTTATATTCTAGGACCTGGAGATGGCTCTGGCCATGAAGTGCTTGCCTTCCAAGCCTAAGGACTTGAGTTGTAATTTGAAAGCTGGACACAGAATAGACCTCTGAAGCCCACAAGGGCGAGGCAGGAGACAGGGACAGGTAGAGCCCTGTAAGCTCACAAGCCAGCCAACCTGACAGAGTTCCTCTGAGAGTGAGAGGTCCTTTCTCAGAGGGAAGAAGGCAACCTTGACCATGCCATGTGAAGTTGCCCTCTGACCTCCACACACATATTGTGAACACGGGCACCCATCCACACACAGATAAACACACACACGGATACATATATACACATACGGATAATAAAGAAATCACACTGTTATCGTCTCCGATTCCAACTTTGCTTTGCTCCCTGTGAGTATCTAGTGTTATGGGTTAGTCCCTGCATGAAGTCTAACAGTGTGTAACTGTTATTATTACATGTGAGGTGTTAAGGTCCAGTCTGTGTGGTACTTAGGTAGCCTTTCTCCATAAGATAAACGACACACAGGTCTCAGGTACACATGTACGTATCCAGTGTCCCATGGAGCATCCACTTGAATTGTGTCTGTCCCGAAATGGTAAAGTATTCATTCTGAAGATCCCTTATTAAAAAAATAGAGAATGTAAATTATCTCAGGAACTTTTTATATTGACAGAAATCTGGACACTCTGGGTTAAATGTTATTATTCTAATTAACGACACCTACTTTGTATATTATAAAGTTTAATCTTGAAATCTTCATTCTGAAGTAGGCAAATAATAGAGAAATCTGGACTGCTTCTTGTTCTACTATTCTTTAAAAAAAAAACCAGAGGATATCATTTTAAAATGATTTAATGATTACAAAGTTTTTGAAATTAAATTAATTTTTTTAAAATTTAAATTTAGAATAAAAATGTTTCTGTGTACATGCATGTGAGTGCAAGTACCCAGGGAGGCCAGGAGAGGGTGTTGGATCCCCTGGGTTTGGTCTTAGAGGTAGTTACAAGCTGCCCCATGGAGTCCTCTCTAAGCACAGCCAGTGCTTTTAACCTTAGTGACAGCCATCTCTCTGACCGCATGATATCAAGTCGGGGGGCCCATGTGGGTATTACTCTAAAATTACATCTCAGTCTAATCAAAACCTTGGTAGAGTGCCTAACATGTGGGAGGCCCTCGATATGTATTTGTGAAATTGGTAAGTTGGTAGATGGGCGGACCAAAATGAACTTTGTACAAGAAACCTTTCAGAATGTATTCTGAGGTGACTCAGTGCCATCTCGAAGTCTCCTGGCACATCTTGATTAGATGAAATTCCTAATCCTCAGGGAGAATGGCAGGAAATGCCTTATTGACTCAAGGTTACTAAGGACCAGATGAAAGAAGTTCCATTCGGCTGCAGCAGCCTCCCGGAGGCCCTGCAGGAGGGCTAATCCAGTACCAGAGTAGATCAGAGCCAACCAAGCTCTTTAAAGCATACTCCTTACCACATGTTCTGTGGACCTCTGTGCCATGCTGGACTAGGGGTTGAAGCAGTGATTCAAACAGACAAACAGCAAATGCTACTACCTCATATATACGTTTGCCTCCTGAGTCCTTAGACCAGTGTCTCTCAACCTGTGAGTTGTGACCCTTTTGGGGCTCAATAACCCTTTCACAGGGATTGCCTAAGACCATGGGAAAACACAGATACTTACAAGATTCACAACACTAGCAGAATTGCAGTTATGAAATAGCAATGGAATTAAGTTTATGGTTGGGGGTCACCACAAAGTGAGGAAGTGTACTAAAGGGTCACGAGATTAGGAAGGTTGAGAACTCTGGACTACCCCGGTGAATAATTCACCATTTTCTCTTCTCAAATGAAAGTTGACAAACACTAGGTATCCTTTGAAGTTAATTTTGGTCCCTGGTGACACATTCCTTTCTGTTTCATATTTCTAATCCTAACTCTGGGCATGCATTAGAACATCTGACCGGTAACAACTGTATTATATGCCCCCCACAACCTTGCTGCCTTAGTTGAATATGGACAGTTGACTTGTGTAGGTAGACATGTTGACCAGAGGTCTGTAGCCACCCTGAAATTTTCTTAAGATGCCCTCAAAAGTATTGCTTGAAAGTTTTTATTCTAAAGACGGTATCCTCTCAACTTTTACTTTTTTTTTTTTTAAGTGAAGTGCTGGGAAAAGATCTCAGTTGATAAAGTACTTACTTTGAAAGCTCGAGAACCTGAGTTTGATCCCTGGAACCCACTTTGTCATTGTTGTTGTTATTATTATTATTATTATTTAAATTTATTTATTTATTCACTTTACATCCCAATCACAGCTCCATCCTTATAAATTCCTTCTCCCTTTATCCCCTCCCCTTCTCCTCAGAGGAGGAGAAGCCCCTTTGGGTACCACCCCAACCTGGGACACCAGCGGGGGTTATGTAGCCTGAAGTGACCACCTCCTGTAGCCAGATGGGACTTCCAGTGGAGGGAGGCAGACATCAGACCACCCACAAAACTTTCAACCCCAAATTTGCCCTGCCTACAAGATGCACAGGGATAAAAAATGGAGGATAAATAAAGAATGAGGGAACTGCCAGCCAGTGACTGGAATCCACATTTTAAAAGCCAGATGGGCTGGTCTGCTATGATCCCAGAATCGGGGAGGCAGAGACGGGTAAATCCTTAGGGCTTAGTGGCCAGCCAGGCCAGCCTGCTTGGAGAATTCCAGGGCAGCACGAGACCGACCGCCTTTAAAACACCAAGTGGACGAAACCTGAGGAAATGCACCCAAGGTTGTCTTCTGTCCTACACACACACAGACATACAGACATAGACTCCTTCCCTGATGCCCCCCATGTGTGTGTGTGTGTGTATGTGTGTGTGTGTGTGTTCACCATGCATGCAGCTGCACCTGCAAAATAAACACACACACATACTCATGCATGCAGACACTCCTACACACACAGACTTATGCACACACACTCACTCACACACGCACGCATGCATGCTCACACACACACTCATGCATGCACACTCATACAAGCACGCACGCATGCACACACACATACACTCACACATACTCACATGCATGCAGCTGCACCTGCATTCGCATAAACATGCAGACACACACAGAAAAAGTTTAAAATTATGCCAGTCAGTGTTCTCCGTTGGAAGGTTCTCTTTTAGTGGGGTCTGCACTTGCTGCCAGTACCTCACCCCACTACGAGAGAACACGTTAGCACCTGAGCGTTCTACCATGCTGACAATCCTATGTGAAGTTTAGAGTGATTCTGCAGGCTGGATGACATGGATCCTCTGCCACCTCCCAGATCTGCCATCCCTGCCATTCTGATAAAGACTCTGCAGAGCAAATGAGTGTTCTCTAAAATCATAGGCAAGGAAATGAGGCAGCAGCACCCTGAAGCCAGCATTGTCAGTCACAGGAGGAGGTACCTAGTACACGGGCAGGAAGTCTCTCTTTACGTTCATGGATCGCACACTTCAGCGAGCCTGCTCCCCTCACAGGGCACTGAGTCGTCACTTTTTACATCCCCTTCTTGGGCCGTGCAGTTCTTGAGGCTTGACTCCGATGCCAGCCACAGATGCTGTCCCTCTCGACAGCTAAAAATACACAGTTTATTATTTGGTTCAAAGCTGGTGTGATCTCTTTCAGAGGGGGACAGTTGTACAGATCTTGTCAAAGCCATATTGTTTACCCACCATTTGTGAGCAAGAGTACAATGGCACAGTGTGGGGCAATGACAGGGCCAACATTGTGTTGGGTTAGGTAAGCCCGGTGATGTCACTGCGGGTCGCTTACAAACGTGTTTCTGAAAACAAGATTCACTAATCCAATAGCACTGGGAGGCTCGGCTTTGAGATAATTACCATTTTCGTGTTGCAGGTTTCAAAGGATTTTTGACCAAGAGGCTAAGCAAGAGATCATTTTCGAGATCATTGCCAAACCAGTCGCTGAGAGGTAGGATTTCCCAGGCTCTGTTCTGGGCCCGTGGCTTTTGATCTTGTCTCCAATCCTCCAGTGATTGTGGTAATTTGCTTCCATGTATCAATCATACGCTCGGGCCTCAGGGCATGAAACAGTGATAGCATTAATTATTTCTATTAATAGCTGTTTGTTTTGGACTCAGATTGGGATCCCTGAAGCAAACCAGAGATGAGGACAGACCAGCTATTCTTTTAGTCTCTTTTTAAAAGGTTCAGTGTGGGGCTGGAGAGATGACTCAGTGGTTAAGAGCGCTTTATGCACTTGCAGAGGCCAGAGTTCAGTCCCTAGAATCCACTGAGCAACACACACCAGCCTGTAACTCCAGTTCCAAGGACCTGACACCCTCTCTGGCTTCCAATAGCACCTGTGTACACATGTACACGCACTAATATTGCAGATACACACACATGAACACATAAGATCCTTTCAAAGGTTCCATAACCATGGGTTATACAGGCTGATACTGCTCAAAATGGTGTGGCTACTGGTGTGGGACACCCAGACAATTTTCTGCCTGTTATTCCAGCTCTTTCCTTGGTTCAATATTTCTTTTACTGTTCCTATTATGATTTTAATTTTCATGTGTGTCTGTGCGGTATATATGTGTACACATGCGGGCATGTGTGTCTGTGTGAGTGTGCATGTGAATATATGTGTGCTCGTGTGTGTATGCCTGTGTGTACACATTGCATGCATGTGTGTGTATGTGTACACATGTGTGCATGTGTGTGCACATGTGCATACATGTGTGTATTGTGCATGTGCAAGTGTATGTGTGTATGCATGTGCATGCCTGTGTGTGTCTGTGTGCATGCACTCAACTCTTCTTGGGAGTGTAGAAACTAGAAGTCACCGAAGGTCACCATTGAGATGTCTTCCTCAATGGCTTCTCTACCTTATTTTTGGAGACAGTCTATCGTGGAACCTGAAGTTCACCATTCCAGGAAGAGTGGCTGGCCCATGAGACCCTAGGATCTCCCTATCTCATTCCCAGTGACGGGGCTGAGAGTGCGCTGCTCTTCAGACTTCTAACAGGAGTGCTGGAATCTGAACTCAGAGTCCCATTCTCATGTGGCGAACAAGTACTTTACCCATTGAGCCATTTCCACCAGTATTTCAAATAACTAGGAGGCCTAGTGATGGTTGGTTCTACTCCTCTTCATCGTGGTCAGAGCTTGGTCCAGAGTCATCTGTTTTATTATACCTAGACATTTCCAGGCTGGTGGGTGTAGTAGTGAAATTTGCACAATGGTGTTGTACAATCAAATGCAAACTTACCCAGGTATCTTGGCAAACTCTCTTTGTGTCTAGATCAGTGGTTCTCAACCCGTGGGTCATGGTCTCATTGGCAAACCTCTATTTCCAAAACTATTTATATCACTGTTCATAACAGTAGCAGAATTACACTTACAAAGTAGCACAGCAAATAGCTTTATGGTTGGGTGTGGAAGCTTTAGGAAGGTTGAGAACCACCGGTACCTGTTGAGAGTCACGGTCCTTGGCAAGCATAAAGCCCTTTGTGTGGACTCTTACCAAGAGCAACTGGTAACCAGGCTGCTTTCTGATGCTTAGCCCTCGGAACGGTTCAGTGACCAGCCATTCATCTCTACAGAGAACATGACACTTATGTCTGCTAAATGAAGCCAATTTTCTAGTCCACTACTTCACGCCACTCTCCTGGGGACACTGGGGAAAGCCCACTGTCACACCTTGCCCTCACACTTCTATCTTGTGGATCTTGCCCAAAGCAAGCTCTTTCCATCTCACACAGTCATCCTTCTCAGATAAAATACAACCAAATAGGCTTTAAGCATTTCTTCTATAACCACAACCAGACAGCCTTTCTTTGGACTGAATTCAGGTGGCCCCAGCCAGACACCAAACACTGCTGAAAGTGCATTCCTTTCAGTAAGCATTTGGGTTAGGTTATTTTTTTTTTCAGAAAGATAGTCTTGCATTTAATTTTAAAAAGTTGTATATGTGTGTATGTATATGAATATATAAAGTATGTGTATGAATACACACACATGCGTAGGTACCTACAGAGGACAGAGTGGCCATTGGATTCCCTAGAACTGGAGAACTCGTTCATGGAGGAAACCTCCTTTCTGTTTCCTGAGGGGCTGGGGTCTTTCTCCTTTACTGACTCCCCCATCTCCAGTGCCCCCCGTGGACCCTGCCCCTTTCCCCAGCTTTTCTTTATCTCAGATCTCTATCTGAAGATGATGATGTGCTTACAGAGGACTCCAGGGTATTTCTAGCCATTCCCATTTGCCTCACTGTTCTTCCAAGGATTGATAGACGGGGAAGGCCAAGGGAAGGCAAGGCCTTCTGGGAAACTCTCCCTACACAGATGGGCAATGACGGACAACAACTGGCAAGACTTTTACTCCAGTATTTGGGTTTGTAACTGACTACCCATAACACAGCCATACTTAAGATGCACATTAAATACCCTGGGTGTGGCTGGCTACCCCAGGGCTTGCCCAGTTCTTTGTCACTTGCAGGTCCAAACAGGAGCATGAGCTCACCTGGCTAAATTCTGTCCTTCTCTGTAAATTTTGAGATGCTGTTTTATCCCAACCCTGTGTTCTGCATCAGAATTTGCAGCCCATCACTGCTGTTGTTAGATAATGCTAAGAATACCTTCACGCATAAAATGGAGGGCCTTGACGGCCTCGGAGCAGTCTCCTGTGCAGAATCTCGCTAGTTCATGTAAGAATTCCATGGAGTCTTAGATTGATAGCTCTTGCTTTAGCTGAGAAGGCAGGACACTGGGCATCTGACAGTCACTGGCTAGACCACACAGTAACGAGCTGTAGCTGGAAGACGGGAGCAGATCTTCCCCTCCCTCTAATTCAGCGTCATGCTGCTTTCATCACACTTTTAGTGTCTGTCCCCCTGCTAAACTCATGGGTGGCTCTAGTCACCACGAGTCATTTTTTCCAACCTCATTCTGCCTCCCTCTCAGTGTCATTCAACCATGTGACTCAGCTCCACCCCCCTGGACTTTGAGACGGGGAAGGCCGAGATGTGGGTCTGACTGGGGCTGTATGTAATGAGGGGGGCAAAGCAAAATTTGCCTTTAACTTCCCAATTCTTGGATTTTTCCTTCCTGTGAGCCATACACCCACAGTCTCTGATGGTCCCATAGCTCACTCACACTCAGTCACAGTTCCATGGGCTCAAACGATGGGCCTTTCATTTGCCCCTAAAATGTCTTCATTCCGTATAATGCCCTCAGAAGAAAAGGATTAGACCATGTGATTTAAACTTTATTCATCATTCATTAAGTGGAATAATCAAGCTAGTTCATTCATTCATTCGTTCGTTCGTTCATTCATTCATTCATTCGTTCATTCATTTTGAGACAGATTCCCACTACATAGACCTGAAGGGCCTGGAACTCCCCATGTAGACCTGGCTAGTCTCAAACTCACAGACATCTGCCAGCGTCTGAGATTGATGGTGCACTTGGCACTATTCAGTGACTATTATGCTAGCGATGGGTCAGGCCCAGACTATAACCCTAGCTCTTAAAACGCTGAGGCAAGAATTCCCTAATTGAAGGCCAACCAAGTCTACAGGATCGACACATACACAAACATATATAGAATTAAAAAAGAAAACAAACAGTAAAATCATGTGTGTGTGTGTGTGTGTGTGTGTGTGTGTGTTCACATGTTACCTTCCTAACAAGGCACTCCCTGACCACCCTTGTTAAAACTATGTGCCCCCCTTACCACCATGGCATTCTTGATGTTCCCTCCCCAACTACCTGATGCATACCTCATCCATGGTGCTCGTCACCGGAAATGGCATTTCATTGTGCACTGCTGTCCACTGTCTGTTGTCTCTGCTGTCATGTCAGGGACTGTCTGTGTGGATCTCTCGGCTCCTGTTGCATTTGCCCCCGTAGGTATCCAGCAGGCACCTGTGGAATTAGTGTTGTCTGAAGCTGCTAGATAAACACGGTTTCCATCTGAGCCTGGATTATACACAGAAGAGCAAGGGGATCTTCCTTGTCACCCACAAGGCAAATCACACACTTGAGTCTTTAAATTGTTCACAGCGAACGCTTTTGTGTTTTACCTATTATAATCAGTGGGACTCCCCATGGTGGAGCCATGCGCTCCCTGTGTGCTCATGGGGCTGGGGGTTTGCCATGGTTACATGTTTTGAGCTGTAAAAGACTTTCAGCACACTGGAAACTTGTTTATAAAAACAAAGACAGAGTTAAAAAAAACAGCAAAACCTCTCAGCGGTTTAATTAATAGTTACTTGCTAAGAATAGTTATTTCGGGGGCTGGGGATTTAGCTCAGTGGTAGAGCGCTTACCTAGGAAGCGCAAGGCCCTGGGTTCGGTCCCCAGCTCCGGAAAAAAAACAAAAGAATAGTTATTTCTAGGCGGAAGAGACGGCTCAGCGGTTAAGAGCACTTGCTGTTCTTGTAGAGGACCAAGTTCACTTCCCAGCACCTGCATGGCCGCTCACAACTGCTTATGACTCCAGCGTGCCCTCTTCTGGCCTCCTTGGGCATGGCACCCATTTGCACATACACACGTCCATGTGCCTACATACACATAATTGGAAATAAATATTTCTTTGAAAGGGAGATTTATCTCTTCAGAGGCCCCATTTTCTTCCACCTTAGCATTAACTGTAGTAAGAATTTACAATCCTAATAAACCCATAGAAAAGATACACGATCCAGATATTTCATTTATACACTTTATGCCTAGATTGGGCAGATCTAGGACTGTACTAACTTACTGTCCAGTCCTAATGTCCCTTGTTACTTGCTGTTTCTTCTGGCCACATGGTTCTGGTTCATGGTGGCTTCCTCCTCTACCCCCCTCTCTCTACCTGCAACCCTCTCTCTCAAACCTCTGGTCCCACCTTTCTTGCCTGACTGCCCAATCACAGGCCCTAGCCGTTTATTGACCAGTCTAACATGGCATCCCTTGAATGCATGAGGATCTGCTCGTTGGGGACAACCACCTCTTGAGGAACCAATATTTAGCATTAGAATACAAGCGGCCTCAGACCAGCCCACTACATCGAAGAGGGCAGTGTGTGCTTGCTGAAGAGGGCTGTTTCTCCAGCTTTAGGCTGCTTTTATTAGGATTGTTTTTATTCATAACTAAATATCTTTCATCCATGGCTCTTCAGGGGTTCACATGCATAATAGTTATTAACCTGTGTTCACGCCCAAGAAATAAAATTCAGACAATCAGTATTTCCTTTTTTTTCTGATTTAATCTGGTGTTATTTTAAAGTGAGAACACCAAGTTTTCTTCGATTATTTTAACTAGGAAATTTCTTTTATAGAATAACTGAATTGTGGGCTAGAGATATAGTTTAGTGGAAGAATATTTAGCTAGCATATATAAGGCCTTAAATTCAGTTCTCAGCAACACACACACACACACACACACACACACACACACACACGTGCACATACATGTGCACACCTGCATGTACACATACATAAGCCTGTTACATACTATAAACATAGTCTTGCATGTGTGTGTGATGAGTGTGTATATGGTATATCTGGTAATGCCTTTGTGTATGTGTGTTGCTACATGTGCACTTGTATGTGGAGGTACCCATGAATGTTGGGGTTAGAGTGACATCTGCTATCTTTCTTTTCCTCTCCACATTATCTTCTGAAGCAGAGTCTGTCACTGAACCTGTACTGACCTGCTGGCTAGGCCAGTTGGCCAGAAAGCCCCAGGTATTCTCCTGCCTCAGCTCCACCCAGCACTAGGATTTCAGGTGCATATCTCTACACCTGGCTTTTTCATGGACGTTTCAGATCTGAATTTAGGTGGCAATGCTTGCACGGTGCTTTGCTGGCTGAGCCATCCCCTCGCCCACCCACCTTTGCTTTCTCATGGAGGAGATTGTACTGGAAGATTTTTGTGCTGTCCCCATGTCTGAAAAAGGAAATATTAATATCAGAACAACAAAATCTGGATTTCCAAGAAAGTCACCAAGTAACGAGTTGCTTAAGGTACTTAGCCAAAGTCAATTGTAGATTTGATGCTAAAATTCCATTAGTAACTTCAAAAATAATTAAAAGAGCCAGTGTAGTGACTCAAGTTTGGAATTCCAGTATGTGTGAGACTGAGGCGGGAAGATGGCCTCAAGTTCAACCCCAGCCTGGCTTACATAATTCTAAGATATCCTCATTCAAAAACCAAGCCTATGGCAATGACGATACTAATAACAATAGAGGGTTGATGACCGAAGGAGGAGGGACAGCCCCGCAGCTACACCTGTGCTTTGCCTGTGCTTCATCTGTGTTACACCTGTGTTTCACCTGTGTTTCACCTGTGCCTCACCTGTGCTTCACCTGTGCTTCACCTGTGCCTCACCTGTGCTACACCTGTGCTACACCTGTACTTCACCTGTGCTATGCTTCACCTGTGCTACACCTGTGCTTCACCTGTGCTTCACCTGTGCTTCACCTGTGCTACACCTGTACTTCACCTGTGCTTCACCTGTGCTACACCTGTGCTTCACCTGTGCTTCACCTATGCTTTACCTGTGCTACACCTGTACTTCACCTGTGCTTCACCTGTGCTACACCTGTACTTCACCTGTGCTTCACCTATGCTTCACCTGTGCTACACCTGTACTTCACCTGTGCTTCACCTGTGCTACACCTGTGCTTCACCTGTGCTTCGGGTTGACAGGCAAGGCATAGGCAATGTCAGAGACCCATCTCCACAGTGAATCTAATTTTGTCAAGTTGACAGTTAACATTAGCGAACTAAGGCTGGAAGGACCTTTAAACTTCCCTCTTTGAGTGGAATCTGCCGCCAGCCAGCAGGTTCCATTAGCTCTGAGACTCAGATGCATCCCACACGGACAGTGTCCGATGCTGACTTCATTTAGAAGGCACCAGATCAGAAAGCCTCTCCCCTTTGATGTTAAACTTGCATCTGTCCTTCCTGTCTTCCTCTCCTGTCCACATGTCTCTCTTACCTACCTTTACCGTGGGGGCTTCCGCCTTTGGTTCTGTTTGCCTCTTTCAAACTTGCCTGTTCTGGTTCAAGGCCAACTGGGATTGTAAGAATTAGTAAATGATAACACAGGAGGGCCAGTTAAATGTAATCACAAGTAAACCCACTGCAAGGGCCACACTATACTAAAAACCATTCGCTGTGTGTCTGAAAGGCAAACTTAAATGGCCAGCATGCACTCTTTTCTAACATCTCTATTTTCCACGTTTGTGCTCTGGTCTTGTCTGCACAATTCGTGGTCGTTGAAGTTCTAATCTGCATCAGTGGGCCCAGCTGTGCAGATAATGACCCTACTCCAGCGCATTCCATCTGGGTCTCCCTTCTCCCTCCCCACCCGGTTCCTGTCCGGGGCAGTGTTATGCCTGTCACGTTGAAGTTAACCTGAGTCCTTACCCTCATCCTCAAGGTTCTGCCCAGAACATCTTAAATTTGGGTGGAGCCCTCATGCAAGATCATGTAACAGTTCTTTGGAGAAACTGGCCACAGTCAAAGACATCTGGAGGCAGCACGAGCAACAAGTAATTAGGGAAGTAAAAATCAAATGTTTGTGGTCCCCACAGGTTTCTGGCAGCCTTGGCCTGTGTTCCATCCCAGGGCTTCCCTGCAGCCACCTGTGTTCTGTCATGTGACTTCCCCGCAGCCCTTGGCTTGAACACACAGCATAAGTGCTCTCCACCAGGCCTGCCTTCATCCATCGCCTACACTGGAGACTGTTGTAGTGGAGGTTATACACTGTAATTGTTTTTTGAGACAAAGTTTCTATGAGTAGATCAAGCTGGCCTTGAGCTCAGAGATTTGCCTGCCTCTCCCTCCCAAGTGCAGGGACTAAAGGCATGCACCACCGCTGGCCAGCTACACTGTAATATTTTAGCTGAGCAAACAAGGTTTTCTGCTCTTCTAAAAACACAGTATTTTCAAATACTGAGCTTTTCCTATTGTTGCTGTTCAGCATGGAACTGAGCTGTCCCTGTGTACTATTGAATTAGATCTGAGTTTCATAAAAACAAGACATCAAATTAACTTTATCTATGTTAGGACAAACTTTACAGAATGTCTGTCAGCATGCTCCTGCCGTTGGAAGTGCGTATTTATGCAGAATGGCACTCTCAGAATTGATGATTGTCAAGTCAATGGATTGATAAGTCAGAAAGTCACTGAAGATCTCTATTCCCCAGTGAGAATATGCAGCCAAGACGTCATCATTACACAGGCACATCTTTTCCATTTGTATGCAAATATGCTTTTACCTTTAATAAATAGCAAAATTGTATGTATGCCAAAGAATTATTCTTAAATAACCTTTGGGGGCTGTTGAAGTGACTTGGCAGGTAAAGGCCCATGCATGGAAGTGGGGAACTGACTCCACAAAGTTGTCCTCTTACACACACACACACACACACACACACACACACACACACACACAATAGTAGTATAAAATCAATTATCAGTAAATGCTTCATTTTTATATTTATTTTATTAATTTAAAATACTGTTTTGTTAATTCTTTGATTTTTTCCTTTTATTGAAAATAGACTTCATCACACAATATATTCTGAATTATGGTTTCCACAACCTGGTATCTTGTTAATTCTTTGAAAAATTCATGCAGTGTATTTTGATCCAATTTGCCCCTTCTGTCCCAAGTCTTTCCACCGTCTCCACTCTCAACTCCCAACCTACCCAACTTAAGAATTCTTTTTGCAGAAACCCACTGGTTCCAGTTACCTATATAGCCTGAGGCTGTACAAGCTGCTTGGGTCAAAAGGGGTCAGCAGCAGGAATGTTGAGGAAGTCTGGATCTAGTCAGTCCTGTGTCCAATGACTCTTCCCATGCCATGCACTTTCTCTGGCTTCTGACCCTCTCTCCTCTTCAGTCCTGCCACCCTCCTGGACCAGGCTCTCCTCACCCGCCATGCCGATGCTGCTCCATGGCTTACAGGGTCATGTCTGAGTTGACCTCATTTTCAGAACACAGGCACCTTCAGTGTGACGCCATACCGGAAACTCCTTTGAATAGGCTCTAAACCCTGTCCTCGGAGTTTTCTCTACCTGATCTGGGTTTCCTGCAACAGCTCCCTTTCCAGTTCTAATTTCAGTGATCTGGGTCTCCTTTGTCTCTGGGTTAATTTGGCTTAGGATTTGCCAGTCTTATTTATCTTTTCATTGATACTTTGTATTATTGTCTTGTGTGGGGTTTTTAGCTCACTCTGTTTGACCCTGATCTTGGTTCTCTCTCCCACTCTGTTGTTTGTTTTGACAAGTGAGGTGAGATATGCTATTTCAATGTGTGTGTATGAGAGATTCTCAAACATAAAGAAATTTGAAAAGATAGTCTAGAACATGTAACCATCTGGCTTTCGAGCTGCACAGCAGCCCCTCTGCTCGCTCCTAAGATTATGGTTGTAGACGCTACATCATGAAGTGTACGCTAATGCAAAATTAAAAATATCCCAGCGGTGCAAGCCTCCCCCAGGGGATGCCATTCAGAATTAGGTGTACTTATCCGCAATGACTGGACAGTCCCCCTTTCCTCCTTGTACCTTTTATTCTGGGAAAGAAACGTGCAGCTTTGGGGTATGCATCTCTGTGTGCCCAACAACACTTCCTTCAGGGGCTTGACTTGGAAGCAGGTACCCCAGCAGCTTCTAAGGGAAGGTAAGAGGAGCCTCTGTCTGTGCCCAGAATACTTCTCTCCTCCCCTCCTCCCAGACTATAAGAAATGGAAGGATTCTCTCTTCCTAGTGTTGACCTGGCAACATGAAGATGTGGCTGTGTTGACTGCGAGCGTCCGTAGAGCTGGGTGCATCTTTACGATCATGAGTGTCCACGTGACATGGTGGACGATGCGTGCTCTCTTCAAGCCGTCACGTGATTTCAGTGTGCTAAGAGCTGAAGCTGCGTCTGTGCGTTTGGGTTCCTGCAGTGTGGTTCTTGCCTGCTTTGGGTCCTGTCTGCTTTGGGTCCTGTATGCTTTGGGTCCTGCCTGCTGATTCCCGCATTTCCTCCTGCTCCTTCCTTCTTTCTGGGCTCTGTGCTGGGGTTTGTGTCTTCTTTCTGCCCTGCCCAGCTAAAATAAAGCTGCCATGGTCCCGCATGTTTGTGTGGAGCACAGCCTGTCACAGTGCCTGCCCTTGTGATCTTTAACTATGGCGCTGCTGTTGGTTACACCTGCAGCACATGGTTCCTTGATACTGAGCTCCAAGCACCCATTGTTGCCTGCCGCCCTATGCTGTGTAGGCTGCTCCTAGATGTCGTATGCAGCAGTTGAGACCTTTTCCAAGGCACCAGTTCCAGAAGCCTAGCTTTATAATGGCTTCTTGATTTTTAGCTTCCAATAAATGCACAACCCCATATTGATTCCCTTGGGACCTTCGGATCATTATAATCTTATAGACTAAGCTCTGGAAACCATGCAGGCCTTAGCTATACACCAGCTTTAACCTGCAGTAAGAGGTCCAGGACCCCAGAGAAGGCTCATGACTCAGTGCCCTAGTTACAAACAGCTCACGTGACTGAGGCTCTTTGGAGTTTGGGTGGCTTTTCTGGAGCGAGGTCCTGCTCTTAACAAAGTCGATTCCCCATCATTTTGTCTAAACTTCTCTGCCATCCATGACTCCTCTTGACTGGAATCCCTTTTTGATATCGCTTCAGGCTGAAACAGTCCAAACAGAGAGAGTACTGGACCAGAAATTCAAACCTGGGAGTTAAAAACAAACCATCTCTCTCTCCTTAAACTGGTTATGTGGCTGTTGCGCTAGAGTCCTTCTGAGACGCACTGTCTGAGGCTGCAGATAAGGAGCCAAGCGCTCACAGCCTTATCATGTGGTTTGATAGCTAACATCTTGTCCATCAAATATTTTTGCATGAATAAAAAATAGTGTTAATATTGTTGAACTCAAACAAAAGGGCAAAGCTAGAGTGGTGTCTACACCAGGGGCAATCTTCCTGGAAAACAATGAAAAGATGCGGTGGTTGATAGCCTTTGTTTAAGAAATGCTACTTTTTGTGTAATTTGAGATTCAAACAGCTCTATCAAGCTAAGTCCCTTACAAGTATGGTTCATTCCATTGTCTCACAAAGATCTACGAATTAGATATCATGTTGAGTCATTTCGTTTACTGTCACGAAAAAAGCTCTTTTATCTTCCATCCAAATAAGAAAGAACGTTTAAGTCCAGAAATGTTTTACATTCCAGTCCTCGTTATAAAAGAACACAGTTTTTAAAAAGTTGGCTAGCCCTTAGAAATTAGTTAAGGCAAAAATAACTTTATATGGTCGATGGTTGCACCTCGTTCATCGAAAACTTGAAAGCCTTTGAGTTGAAGTCAGCACAGTGATTGGTCAAACAGAGGAGGAAAGTGTAAATCTCTCTGGATGCCCAGGAAGCTGCAGGAGCCATAGCCGTTCCATCACCATAGCTATTGACAGCTCTGTCTGCAGCAGCTGCCACACCCTGTGTGGCCCATGGTCAAGGAGCAGCAGCAGTGCCTGAACTTCTGTCCATGCCGTGAGGTCACTAAACCTTCCCTCGGTAAACCCAGTTGCCAGTCCTCTCTATCTCAGCATCCGGCCTGCTGGGCGTGGCTAGAGAAACGATGTCCTGCTCACTGGTGGCCTCAGATGGCTGTGCCAGCAGGCCTCGCTGTCTTCCTGTGTCTCAGCAGCTTGCGCTCTCTCTCTCTCTCTCTCTCTCTCTCTCTCTCTCTCTCTCTCTCTCTCTCTCTCTCTCTCTCGACTGACTCCCAGGTTGATTTCTCTGGAGTCTAAGCCTCTGGCCCCTCCTCTCTTTCCCTCGGCTTCCTTGAGTAAAGCTAGCCAGTCGGTTCAGTATTGTTTCCTGCCGCGTAGCAGCATCCGCCAACTCCATTCCTTCACTTCCTTCCCCCCAACTTGCTGTGATTTAAGTGATGTGTTTGGGTACCTAGTTAATCTTCATTGTCAACGTGACTCGATCAGATATCACCTAGAACACACTGCTGACTGCCTCTTTACAAAAGATTAGGTTCTATTGCATAGTGTGTGTGTGTGTGTGTGTGTGTGTGTGCGCGTGCGTGCGTGCGCGCGTGCGTGCACGCACGCCCCTACAGAGCTTAGAACTGTCAGATCTCTTGGAGCTGGAATTACAGGCAGTTGCGAGCCACCTTCCTCTGGAAGATCAGTAGCATTCCTAACCACTGAGCCATCTCTCCAACTCTCTAGTGTCTCCTAAGAGGTTCAACTGGAGGGCAAAGACCCATCCAGAACGTAGGCAGAGCCATCCCATTACGTAGGGATCTAGGACTGAAAAAGGAAGCAAGCAAGCTGGGCCCCAGCATTCCCTGTGGTCTGCTTCCTGGCTGTGGAGGGTAACATGACGAGCCTCTCACTTTTCTTGCCACGATGCCGTGATGAATTGTATCCCTGCAAATGGCAAGCCAAAATAAGCCTCTCCTCCTTAAATTGCTTTTCATCGGGAATTTGGCCACAGCAATAAGAAAAGTCACCCATACAGCTCCCGCAGGAGAATCATGTGTATCTGCATGGACTGTCCCGCTACACGTGTGTTCATAAACAGACGTCCTTGTGTCTCAGGGCACTTGGTGCCATAGGCCAAAGCCTACAGAATCTGACAAAAAGCCAAGGTACCTAAAAGCCCATTGTCGGCTGTCTCTGCTGTGAATTTTCTCTCTCTCCACCATTGCCATCCCAAGGTGCACCACCCCTGGTGGTAAAATGAGCATCCTTTATGCCGTTAGCCTTGGAAGTGCAAGCAGTGAGCAGAATTCTCCAGAAAGGCACAGTAGAGTATCTTATGTTTGGGAATGTAAACTTAGGCACCAGATCAGACAGCCGGGCTTTCCACACAAGTAGGGACTATGCATACCTTATTATAAGATGGCTCCTTTGTGTTCGTGTTTGCATATGGCTATATAATTGGATATGCAAGCTAATATTTGGGCCAAGAGGGTCTGTACAAAGATGTTAGCTCTAGATTTACTTCATTATATTACTTCAGCGCACGTTTGCTTGTTTATTTTTCCATTCAGGAGGCTACATCATTTGATTGTGGAACATCAACACACATACAGATTCCCCTTTTGTCTCCCCCTCCCCCATGATGAACGTCTGGCAGGAGGTACCGAGGGCTCGTATGATTTATTTTTTCAGTAACTTTATTCTGTGGTAGGCGCCACAGTATTCTATTGTAAAGGCTCCAGAATAGTTACAAGCCAACTCTCTTCAAAGCTGTCCTTCTGCTATCCATCAAGCCTAGCAATGCGCAGGCACATCTGAAGGGGGGAGAGTTGGCACCTGAGGGTAGAGGACGGTTAGCATCTGAGGGTAGGGAACAGTTGGCCTCTGTAGCACAATTGGCCTCTGAGGATTGGGGACAGTTGGCCTCTGAGGATTGAGCACAATTGGCCTCTGAGAATTGGAGACAGTTGGCATCTGAGGGTAGGGAACAGTTGGCCTCTGAGAGTAGGGAACAGTTGGCCTCTGAGGGTTGAGGCCAGTTGGCCTCTGAGGATTGGGGACAGTTGGCCTCTGAGTGTTAAAGACAGTTGGCATCTGAGGGTTGGAGACAGTTAGCCTCTGAGTGTTGAAGACAGTTGGCATCTGAGGGTTTGGAATGGTTGGCCTCTGAGGGTTGGGGACATCTGGTCTCTGAGGCTGAGGACAGTTGGTTCAGGCTGTTGTGTGGGGGTCTAACATGGGCCTTTGTTGCTGGGTGAAGGTCAGTGGTTTTGGCTCACAAGAGTTTGTACAAAGTTGTTGGTTACTTTTCTTGGACACCCCTTAGGCTGCACCCACAAATTTCTCTTTGGGGTTAGCTTGGTGATCCCCACCCCACACTAAGCCCAAAGTGGAGCCCAGGGGGAGTGTTGAGGTTTATACCCCATGCACCGATCATAGAGCTTCATCCAGTTCTGAAAAAAAAAAATCAAAACCCAGCATAGATTTTAAAGCTTTATGTGATGTATTTATTGAAAGCAGACTAAACAATCTTAGCTTCAATTGAGATCTCCACGGTCATTTGACCACACTACCCCGATGTACTGTCCCAAGGACCAGTTTGAAATTATTTAAGGCTTTTAATGGCTTCTAGCAGGCTTTTGTATTTGTCCTTAGACTCGAGATTGTTGGCACCATGGTCCAAGCTTGCTATACCCATCGATACAAATGACTCTCTGATCCATAAGGAACCAATGGAGAATTGCACAAAGCTCTCCCACTGTGTCCTGACCTCCTGGGAATCTGCCAGCCTATGCCTTATGGATTTGGGGACTCTGTTATTAGTTTCGAAGTAGCTCATCTTCCTGAGATTTTTTTCCCCCTTTTATCCTACACAGTAGTGAATTTACCGCTAATACTCCGTTGTTTCTTAAATTATATTGTGAAAACAAATCTGAGTGTGCCGTCTCCTTTGTAAAACCTGTATCTAAAGTGTGGAATACAGAATATTCTAGAACAGCATTAAAGAAACACGGCCAAATGCGCTGGTACACTCACGGTGAGAAATAGAAACTCTCGTTATTTTATTTTATGTTATTTCATTTGCAGTCCAGCCTCCGTGCTCACAGGCTTAGCTGTGCCTCCTTGTAAGTGACACGTGGCTTGTTTTCAATTTTGGATCCAAGCTTAAGTCTATTTAGTGGTGGCCAACATTCGCAATCCTGCCATCTTTACATCCGTTCTACTCTGTTTGCTGTTCCTTTTCCTTCGTGTCTGTTTGCCATCTGTTTTGCTGACTCCCTTTTCCTCATTTGTTATCTGGAAAGTGTTATATGCTTGTTTGCTTTTATTTTGTGGCTATTTCTTTTTACCTGTAAGCTGGGCATGGGGTTGCACGAACTCAGATGGTCGAAGCAGGTGGACTTCAAAGGTGAGGCAAGCTTGGGCTAAATAGCAGGTTCCAAGTAAACTGGAGATCCACAGAGAGACCTGTCACTAAATCAATAAGTCAGTAAGTCAAACAATAAGATGATATAACGTTTATATGCACCTTTGATTTTGTAGAGTCTAAAAGGAATTAATGTCTAGTTTTCCAACTAGTGATTAACTTTAATCTTCATTTTATCCTCTTGTTAAATATTTTAACTCGCTCTTTTTTATGCATTTTTCAAATTAGTAGCTGTTATTCTTACAAAGTCACGTCACAGGTGTGGTGACGGTCACTGTCATTGCAGTACTTGGGGTACCAAGACAAGAGGCCTGAGTGTTCCTGGCCAGCCTGGGCTACATAGCAAGATCCTGTCTCAAAAGGGAAAAATAGTGTGTTTGGATTTTCCTGACTTTTTGGGATTTTCCTGTTTTTATTTCAGTGCCTCTTGCTGCCCCTCCATTTGGAGTTCCTTGAAATCATCCTTCCCTTTCTGGCTGGTCCTCGGAGAACTCTCCATGCG
The DNA here is from genome assembly GCF_011064425.1 of Rattus rattus. Taxonomy (NCBI): domain Eukaryota; kingdom Metazoa; phylum Chordata; class Mammalia; order Rodentia; family Muridae; genus Rattus; species Rattus rattus. The sequence goes on along the minus strand of NC_046157.1, from coordinate 80,288,807 downwards.
GACCTCCTGGCTGTCTGTGGTGGCTGGTCATGGAAGCCTTGCTTGTCTCTGAGAGACTCCACCATATTACCCTTTACAGTGAGCTTTCAGGAAGTCTGCTTTGATCTTGCCGTCCTCTGTAGGCAGGGGGCCTTCTGACATTGCTTTGAAGTACCTGTGTGCTGAGGACTCAAAATGGCCTCAGTGCAGGTTGATTTGTTTTCCTCCCCCACTTTGTACTTTGCCTTTCATTTACCTCTTTGTTTTGCTTTATTTCCGTACATGCCTGCAAATTTAATTATGCAAATAAAGAAAGCTCAGTTAAGGAGAATGCTTAAGTGGATGTGAAGAGGACGGCTCACAAGCTCATGAGAGCGCCCACGCACGCTCACACACAGCTCACAGGCTTTCTGAGCAGCTATGGTGGAAGAGCTGGATGCCTGGGTCTGCCATTTCCTAGTCTTCTGTACCACTGTGGTGAATTTGTTTGTTGTCACTGAGCTGTAGGACTTTGTATCCATCTTGGTTTCATCTTGTTGCTGGATCCGGTTCCTTCTTGTATCTTTAAAAACATTCCCACTCAGTTACTTGGATATCAGTTTTACCTCCTGACTTGTGGTTGTCTGCGAGTGAGATGGGCACATTCTCTGGATCTGGCATAATTCCTGTGTCCTCAGCCCAGGGGCCTGCCATTGCAGCTCTGCCAGGGGACACTGGTCTTTGAAAGCATCTTCAGCGTTGAGATGCCCCAATGGTCATCCCAACACTCTGTCCCCAAGGCTTACTCTCAGGTAACTTGCAAGCTCAACATTCTTCAGTTTGGGCACTGTTTCCTCGGAAGGAAGTATGTGTCCTGAGTTCTGCGTGACCACACCTGAGGGATACAGACGGAGGAGCCAGAGGTCTCCCCTCGTTCTAGCATCTCAGGAGAGGAAATATTCAGGTGAGCCACAAGCCAGCCATGTGGCAGGCACTCTCCTTCCTGTACTTGCTCAGGGCGGCTTCTCCTGGACTTGTAGTTCATGACCTTCACTCTGGTTCTTTTTCTGCCGAACACAAAGCTCGACTTTCTTCAGCTCAGAAGTGTGTAGAGTCCACACGAGGCTTGATCTCCATATCTCTTTTTCTGTGTCATTAATCATTGATGGGTTCCTGGCAGTTTGCATTCCTAAAAATCTCAGACAGAGTGCTGGAAAGAATGGACATGGTTACTTCAGGTTTCCTTGGTCTAACAGTTTTACCTGTGGTTGAAATGTTCCTCAGAAGTCTTATCTTTCAAAGGGAAACAGTGCAGAAGTCTAGCGTCAGTCTGAGGCTTTCTGGCCTGGCCCTGTTTTGCTGACCATCCTGGTCAGGGTTCCTGACCTGCTTCAAGCTCCCATCTCACTTTTCTCTAACCGGGTCTCTGAACGTGTATTATGCAAGCTAATGATGTGACTGGCTTCATAGAGGAGCTTGATCTGGGGGGCCGCCCAAGCTTTGCATTCAAACTGCTGATTTCTATCCCCTGCAGAATGCCAGCTACCAGCCATTGATCAGGAAGGCTTGTTGCTTCCTGTTTGACACATTTCCCAGACCCCATGCTGGCACCACAGCCACTGCCTGTTCCATGACCAGTGCTTGTCTTCACCTTTTCCCATCTGGGAACAGGATGAACTCCTATAAATTCCATTTCCCTAATATTAGCATGATTTCTGCTCCTTCCACATTATGATTTAAGACTCGGGTAAACTTCTTTTCAATCAGTTATCCTCTTTGTGCTTGTGACTTTTAAGTGTGTGTGTGTGTGTGTGTGTGTGTGTGTGTGTGTGTGTGTGTGTTGGCCTGTGTATGCCATAGAGTGCGTGCACAGGTCAGGAGTCACTGCTTTCCTCCTGCCTTGCTTTGAGGCAGGGTCTCTCCTGTTGTTTTTGTTGCTATACTGTGTAAGTCGGGGTTTGCTTTTCAGCTGTGTGACCATGGTGTCTGTTGTATTTAGCATGTGAGCCCTCTGTTGTGCGTATTTAGCACTAAGACCTATGTATATCCCACTCAGAGCGCACCCAGGGATCTGACAATGGGAGTAAAGCTCCCTTCCTTCATGCTCTCTCGATGTTTAATCCATGCCCTGCCCGTCTGTCTTTATGCACTGAAGTCCTACAGCAATTAGCGAGAAGCTCTGTATGTGACAGAAACACATCGCACATGGAATGGAAAATCAAATTAGCAACTTCGTAGATTAAAACACGCCCGTGATTGCAGCTGGCACTTCCCCAAACTGCCTGACTAGATGTGAATTTCAGGTTTGATCTAGGTGGCAGCCACAGCACCCTCATGTGGTTTGTTCGGGGAGGGCCAGAGGCAGACAGTAAGACAGCTGTCAGCCCCTTAATGTTGATGGTGAGGAGAGCTTCCTAAAGGTAGCGCACGGTGGGTGGGGTCTGTGAGCCAGCCACATCTCAGGCACTTCTCCTAAGTGGCGCAATCGGATTGACATTATGGTTAGGAGTAAACAAGCATCAGTGATTACTGTAGAGATGTGGGAACATCTTCTTGGACACTCCTCAAACACTCTGGACCTAGGGCTTCCATTTTCTCTTTCTCAGAAGACTTGCAAAATGGTGACACATGGTCATGGTGTGAGTCAGAGCCCTGTGATCCCCTCAGAGGTCTTCACTGAGTGACAACTTGTTTGTCTGTTTCAATAGAAGTTGTGGGTAGGTTTTCTCACTAAAGAACCCTCTCCCAGAGACCCCCATAAGAGTAAGTAATCTCTACTCCTGCCCGCTCAGAGAGTCAAACAACATGTGTCCAGCACCCCTGGCGTAGATCTACAGGTCTGAGCATGCTGAAGGCCCAGGCGCCAAGGCCAAACTGGCCCATGCCTGCTGACCTTGGAGTTGACTGAGCTGCACCAGCACCTCCAGGTGCCAAGCTGTGACACCCAAGGCGCTACCTCAGAACGATTAGGCAAACACTCTATTCCCAGACACAGTGCCTTCTAGCATCGTGTTTGCAGAGGGGGAGTAGTCTGTGGTCAGAGGTTAGCCCAGCTGTAGAAGGAGCTGCAGAGCCTGCTGTTGAAGCTGGAATTCTTAATTAGCTGGACATAAAGGGAAGAAGGCACAACTTCAAAGGTAAATATGAGAGGGAAAAGTTACGCCAGAGCAGAGGCAGTGACTGACAGAGTTGTGTGATGCAGAAGCACAGGGGCTGGGTCAGCTGACATATTCCAGGACGAGTCTGTCCGCCCTGGCTGGGCACATCCACATGTGTGTGCTCTGTTTAACATGCAAGGATGATTCTTAACATCCGCATTCAAAGAGAAAAGGGCCCCTGAGAAAGACTTTGCCCTCTTCTGAGAGCTAGGGAGGAGGAAGGGGACTGCAGAAGTAGAATTTTGTTTGCATAAACAGATGCTTTGTGAAGTAATTAAAAAGTGACCTTGGAATCATTTAGCGTGGGCTGTTTTGTTAAGTTTTTTCATCTGTTTATTTGTCCTGGAGCATGCCTTTGTACCTTCTCATAATATCTGAGCATTCTGGGTGAGAGAATATTAAGATTTTAACCTCTATCTCACAGATCAAATGTCTGCATTTAAGCGTTAAGTCAAAACAAAAGGACAAATAATTTGTTTAAAGTGAATTGATTCAAGTTAACTTTCTAGCCATTAAGGAAAATAAAAACAATTATAGTATGAAATTGCTCAGTGTTTAGCCTCTGAGTAAAGGCCTTAGTGATGTTTCTGATGCAGGTTTCTCTCCAGGTTACTTTCAAGTTAGTAGATTCCGTTTTCCATTACTGAGAAGAAGCTCGAACACTACAGAGACACTCTACTACTTTGGATCTAAGCTTGAACAGTGCTTACAATTATAACAGAACAGGGGTTCCCAGTTACCTTTGCGTTTCTTATTGGAGAGAGGCAGAGGAAATTATTTAGGGGCAGGGAAGGGGTTTGTAGAGCCGCAGTCAGGGAACATTGCCAGGAATCGTGTGTCTTGAGCACAGGGGACCTGTGAGCATTTAAACTGGACAGAAGCACTGTGACTGCCTGGTAGGGGATACCTTTCCATCTCAGAAGGGCTCAAGCAAAGGTTGAACAGCCTTCTACTGGGGGATGCTGGGGAGTGGCGGGTGGGTCCCTCTGCCTATAAGATGTTCCACATGGGAGACTTGCCGAGGACTGCCAAGGATCTTCAGCAAAGGCTGGAGGTGGCCTGGATCGACAGTGTGCATTTTTTACTGCATCCACTCAGTGCCTGACCTCACCTTATGTGCCTTCTGCTCATGAAAAGAGAACCGGGACAAGAAACTTCTCTTGGCCTAGGGAGATGGCTCAGGGGATACAGTGCCTGCCACATGAGCAGGGGGACCTGGGGTGGGATCCTCAACACCTGCAGACACCTGAGAGTAACTGCATGCTTGTAATCCCAGGGTCAGGAGAATGCAGGGCCACTGGGCTCATTGGCCACCCAGGCCAGCTAGGGTGAGCTACCTCAACATTAAAGAAACAGTGGCAGACATTAGATGTTGGCCTCTGGCCTCTACCTGTGTACACACCCACACTAAGAATTCATATACCCTATATACCACCCCCTCCACATACATCTCACAAACCACTCGGTTATGTAATTCATGACTGAACCCTTTCCTAACTTCTTTCCAGGTTTTAGTAGGGAAAGAGGATCCGTTTGAGTTTTGAAGAACACACAAACTAGCAACTGACCTGAGCTTTCAGTCTCAGGACTTGAACTTGAGGAGAGAACGTAAATGTCCGATCCATTTCTTTGGGCATGCCTCTCCTGCACATAGCAGCTCACGATACTTTGTCGTGCATCCAATTCAAACACAGTTTACATATCTTTACATGAAGTCAACTCTCATGGAAAGCATTGTGTATTTGAGTCCTGCGGACACAGATTTACTTTACAATGCCCCGGGAAGGCCTGTAACCCAAACTCTCTGTCAACTCTGACAGCCTCTGCCAGGGGAGTAGGGGTGAGAAGACAAGCCACTTCCAGTCTCAGAATCAAGGCAGCCATCATTCAGGGAAATCAGAGGTAATTGTGGCATCCCTATCTGAGGCTGGGGACATTCCTAGAAGTGAGACTCTCCACTCACATGACTTGGTTTCTCTTCTTTGGGGCTGACACCAAGAACCCTCAAGCCCCAGCTTGCTGCTTTGCCTAGGGCTGGTGATTGGCTGACGCCTGCCAGGCCTGCTCCCTTTCCGGCTTGCTTATTACCTATGGCAGCCATGCCACATGAAATCAGGTAATACCCAAGGTGCTGAGCACAGAACGACTGGTAAGAGTCCTGATCGTCGTTCCTCGCATTAGACACTGAGCCCTAGGAGGTCGGGGGACTCTGACCACTGCTGCGTTCCTAGCTCCTAGAGCAGTGATTAGCCACACAGCATCCTGCCAGTGCAGCTCAGTATGCAGGCCCGTCATGTTGGCTAAAGTGCCAAGTGGGGTTGGTTCAGTTGCTTTAGATTTCTCCCTGGAAGCAGAATTTTCTTATCTGATGTGAAACTTCCTCTCCCTGGTCCCATAAAATGTTTTCTTCAGTGCTCAGCATTCAGGAGAGCCGAATCTCGCAATTGTTTTATTTTAGTATTTATTCTAGTCTTAATTATGTGTATACACGTGTGTCTCTAAGTGAGTTGTGTGTGCCCTCTGGCATCGAATCCCCTGGAACTAGAGTGGCAGGCAGGTGCTGAGCCTCCTGTGTGAGTGCTAAGGCTTGCCCTAAGCAAGAACCGTCCTGCATTTTTTTTTTGTTCTTTTTTTCGGAGCTGGGGACCGAACCCAGGGCCTTTCGCTTTCTAGACAAGCGCTCTACCACTGAGCTAAATCCCCAAACCCCCGTCCTGCATTTTAACCTCTGTGTCGTGTCTCCACCCAGAACTGTTGTTGTTTATACATGCTATACATGCTACAGGTGTATATGTCTGTACATGTTCATGTGTGTTCAGGTGCATATAGAGGCCAGAAGACAGCCTGGGCTCTCATCCTCTGCCTTCTTTGAGGCAGGAGCTCCCATTGGCTAGGACTGACTGGTCCCACCTGTCTCCAGCTCCCAGCTCTGGAATTATAGCCACATACTATTATACCAGCCATTTTAGGTGTGCTGTGGGGATTGAACTCAGATCCTCAAACCTGACAGACGAGCAGTTCACCACTGGGCCATCTTCCTAGCTCATCACTGTCTTTTAAAGCAGTTATTCCTTGAGATGATCTCTGCCTCTGCCCCTAACTGTCATTGCGCCCCCAGGTCTATGAGTGGCTGCCCTCACAGCCAAAGCTGAGCAGCCTGCCATTGCCTCCTGCTCTTTCCCACGTGCTCTCCTCCATGGGAGGGGCTGCATTGCTGGCTCAGCTATCAGTGATCAGGACAACTTCCTCCGAGAAGTCTCCAAGGCTTCTTGGTTTTATTTCTCATTCTCCTGTGTCTGGGTCAACCCGACACCTCCGACAGCCCGTCCATACCACTGTCCAGGGAACTTATCAGTCTTGGTGTCCTGTCTGCCCTTTATGTCTTGTTTTTCACATCTATGAATGCTCTAGAACAGCACATGGTTCTTCCTTTGCTGCTGGCGAATGCTCACTCTAATGCTCTAGAACAGAACACCACAGTTCTCCCACTGGTGTTAGTGAAGGCTCACTCTAATGCTCTAGAACAGAACACCACAGTTCTCGCATTGGTGTTAGTGAAGGCTCACTCTAATGCTCTAGAACAGAACACAGTTCTCCCATTGGTGAGTGAATGTTCACTCTAATGCTCTAGAACAGAACACAGTTCTCCCATTGGTGAGTGAATGCTCACTCTAATGCTCTAGAACAGAACACCACAGTCCTCCCATTGGTGAGTGAATGTTCACTCTAATGCTCTAGAACAGAACACCACAGTCCTCCCATTGGTGTTAGTGAATGTTCACTCTAATGCTCTAGAACAGAACACCACAGTTCTCCCATTGGTGTTAGTGAATGTTCACTCTAATGCTCTAGAACAGAACACCACAGTTCTCCCATTGGTGTTAGTGAAGGCTCACTCTAATGCTCTAGAACAGAACACCACAGTTCTCCCGTTGGTGAGTGAATGTTCACTCTAATGCTCTAGAACAGAACACAGTTCTCCCATTGGTGTTAGTGAATGCTCACTCTAATGCTCTAGAACAGAACACAGTTCTCCCATTGGTGTTAGTGAATGCTCACTCTAATGCTCTAGAACAGAACACCACAGTCCTCCCATTGGTGTTAGTGAAGGCTCACTCTAATGCTCTAGAACAGAACACCACAGTTCTCCCATTGGTGTTAGTGAAGGCTCACTCTAATGCTCTAGAACAGAACACCACAGTTCTCCCATTGGTGTTAGTGAAGGCTCACTCTAATGCTCTAGAACAGGGGACAGTTCTCCCATTGGTGAGTGAATGTTCACTCTAATGCTCTAGAACAGAACACAGTTCTCCCATTGGTGTTAGTGAAGGCTCACTCTAATGCTCTAGAACAGAATGTCTTGAGAAACTTGCAAAGCTAAATGGAAGGTGCAAGCAGATGCCATTTTGTTGATTTTCGTTTTGTTTTGTTTTATCTCTGAGGACATTGAGATCAACCAGGCAGGGAAGTCTCTTCTAGTTTGCTTTCTGTTGCTGTAATAAAACTCTGACAAAGCAACTTAGGGAGGATAGGGCTTATTAAGCTTACTCTTCCACCATGGAGGCCAGTCAGGGTAGGAACTCAAGCAGGAACTCAAAGGCAGCCTCAGGGAAGAAGGCTGGTTAATACCCCCTGCCTATCCACTGTCTCATGCCCAAGTCTGCTTTCATATACAGCCTAGGGAAAGTACCGCCCGAAGTGGGCTGTGCTCTCCCACATCAGTCTTCAATTAAGATAATCTCCCATAGGCATGGCCACAGGCCACGATTCCAGGGTGACCTTAGCTTGTCAGGTTGACAATAAAGACTAGTGACAAACCCATACTTTCCTGGGGCATGCTTTTAAGATTTTATTGTCAAAGGGAATTTTATAATGTCCTTCTACTTAATTAGGTTTAAAACTACTATTGAGTTTATTAAGCTGCTCATTCATAAACCTACCCAAGCCTAAAAGGCTTACGCTTCTACTTAAGAAAAAGTTATTATTATGTAAGAACTGCCTCCTTCATATATTATCTTATTGGCGTTTGGTTAATTCAAGTCTAACAGTTGAAATTTCCCTGAACAATTAGTTCTCATCTCAATTAAGGTAATTCAATTCCCACGAGCATTTTAAACCCCACTTACCCGTTTAATGTGGCTGAGTTTTGCAAGCTTCTCTCACGCCTGACAGAGCCAGCTTTCCAACCTAACAAATGGTCATTCTAAGTGAGCAACTCAGAAATCCTAGCAGTGGAACATATGCATGCAGTAAATTGGCTCTTTTAACATTTCAACATTATTTCCAATAGTAAATCAAATATACTGAAACCCTTCAACTTAATATCAGAAGTCTGAAATCAATTACACATTTTAAATTGAAATCATAATCTCTTTAAGTATTTCAAACTGTTCAAACAAACCAGATCAGACCAGTGATGTGAAGACCTCTCTCTGCATAGCACAGAAAAATATTAAGGATTTGACTTTATTTATATTCTTAGTTTTTAAACTTGCATGGACAACACAATTAGAGTAAAGTGCTGTGCTGTCTTAGGATAGCTGAAGTTCCTAGGTTGAAAGGTTAGAATATCACCATACTCCTTCTGCTTGTGCTTTTCAAAGACGGCTTTGGCTCCTGGGTGAAGAAAACTGAGGACATCGGAGAATGTCAGGTTGGTGTTAATTTCTTGGCTCTGTGTAACTGAACCCTCATTAACTTCTCCTGGGACCCCTCACTGTAGCTCTCCCAGGCTACTCCTCATAGCCCCAAGACTCCTTCACACCACCCTCTCTCCTGTCCTTTCCTTTACTGTGAGCCCCTTTAACTCCATTTCCTTCAGACCCTGGTCCCCCTGATTCACATTTCCAAAGGTGCATCGCACTTCACAGGCCTCTGGACCACTCAGAGAATGTTCTCACACAGCTATACTTTTATTCAGTGACCTTCAAGTAGACGTCCAAGACAGGATGAGTCCCATTTGTGAGTTTTATGTCAACTTGACACAAGCGTCTTCTAAGAGAAGGGAGTCTCAGCTGGGAAAATGCCGCCATAAGATCTGGATGTGGGCAAGCCTACACTGTCTTAGTGATTGGTTTGGGAAGGTTTAGCCATTGTGGGTGGTGCCATGCCTGCCTGGTGGGCCTGGGTTCTATAAGAAAGCGGGTTGAGCAAGCCATGAGGAACAAGCCAGTAAGCAGCACAACCCATGGCCTCTGCATCAGCTCCTGCCTCCAGGTTCTTATCCTGTTCAGGTTCCTGCCCTGACTTCCCTCAGTGATGAACTGTCACCCATTTCTTCCCCAAGCCGTTTGGCCATGGTCTTCCATTACAGCTACAGAAACCCTATCTAGGACACCGCCAGGTTGTAGACAAGGCTAGGTGTTACCACAGTTCATGAGTTCTTCTGCTCTGTGTTATCCTGTACTTTAGACAGTGCTTTAGAAGAAGGAACCCTACTAATATCTCCATGACAACTTTATAAAGTAATGGATGAGCGAAGGAACATACACTAGGCCTTTGATACATTTTTACTAGAGATTTTAATGAAATAGTTAATATTGCTTGGGGGAACTCACAGAAAAATATGAGATAAGCCAGTTTTAAGCATAGTCAAAGGTCAGCCACTTATTTTAGTCAAAGTAAACTGTAGAAGACACAATTTTACCAATTCAAATCATTATGTATCATTATGTGCCAAAGCTAATCGGCCACAGCCCACGACCCACAGCCCACGACCCAGCTATCCATCACTGTAATGAAAGGTCAGGTACTTTTCTCTTGCTGCAACACAGTATGCTCACTTAAGAGAGAAAAGGTCTGTTGGCTCACCTTTCCAGAAGGGACATGCTCTGTCATGGCAGGGATTAATGGGACTGGCTGCATGAGAGCAGCTGGGCAGTCCCAGAGCTGGGAGGTCACATTTCTCCCGGAGCAGAGGAGAGCAGGGAATGGGTCTAGACTATGAAATCTCAAACCTGCCCCCATGGACTTACTTCCTCCAGCAAGGGTTTGCCTTCTGAAGGCCCATGACCTCCCTAGACAGCGCCATCAGCTGGAGATCAAGTGCTCAAACACATGAGACTGTGGGGGTGTTCCTCATTCAAACCAGCACAGTAACGAAACCAGGTTAACTGCCCACTGGCCAGCCTGGTGCCATGTACAGAGTTGGTCGTTTCTGTAATGTACTGCAATGCAGATGGTGAGTTGTTGTTGTGAGGGGAGAGAGATTAATGATATGCTACCCCATACGTTTACATGTTATATATAATATATAAACTAGGATAAAGATCCCCTACATGCCAACTTTCTTGGCCCAGTTACACTTAAATAACTGTTGGGATATTCCTGTAAAACAAGAATCGGTCCTATTGTATGTGCCTTTATAGAGAATATAACCTCCACATTGGGAGGTTATTCAAGCCGCCTTCAAGTCACATTGGGGCCAGTCTTCCGGTTTATATTTCAGCACAGCAGATTTACTGGAGATATTAGGAGATTTCTTGACAGGGCCGTTTAATACCAGGAGTTATTAGGAGCAATTGTGAATTCTGTTGGCAGAGTCCAAGTACAGCTCAATATCTCCTCTGTTCAGGCTGGTTTGGGTGGGCTCACCTAACGAGCAGGCTGTTTCTCAAGACCCACAGTTGTAACTCAGAAGAGAGCCGCAGAATTGCGTGGTGTAGCAGGGTTTGTGTGTGTGCATGTGTGTGTGTGTGTGTGTGTGTGTGTGTGTGTGTGTGTGCGCGCGTGTGTGTGGTGTGTGTGTGTGTGTATGTGTGTGTGTGTGTGTGTGTGCGTGTGTGTGTGTGCGTGTGTGTGTGTGCATGTGTGCGTGTGTGTGTGTGTGTGTGTGTGTGTGTGTGCATGTGTGCGTGTGTGTGCGTGCACATGCTATGTGCATTTGAGTATGAGCCACGCACAATGCTGGACTTTTACGCTCCCGCCTGGCTCTCTGCCCCACATGAAGACCTTCATTATTGAATTTTGTTTTCATTCCCTCTGAACTTTTCCCCTGGGTAGAAATACATAAGCTGGGCCTCAGCTCACTGGAAAATTGCTTAATGCACCACTCCAAACTTAATATGTTGAGTTTGGTAGTGCTGGAATAAAGTGAGCATTTCCCATAATTTTGCAGCAAATTGTGCTTTTCAAGAGAGCAAGGTACTGAGTTCCGTACCAGGCTGAGAGAATGTCCTGTAGAATCCATGGATCTGAAGAGTCTTGGTGAGAAAACACGAGAGTTACTAGAATTCTAAGGTGCTGAAAGTCCACCTGGCATATATTTCTATATATTCTATTTTATCACAAAGTTTCCGCACTTTCACTTAATTAGGACACAAGGACACTTAATTGAACTTAAATTACCCTCCAAGCACACAGCACTGTTTGCACATTTGTGTTTCGAGGCAGGGTCTCTTGTAGTCCCATTCGGCAGTGAACTCCAGACCTTCTGCTTCCTCCTCAGAGCTGCGATTGCAGACATGTGACAACACGCCTGGCTTGTGTAGTATATTCCAATGTAGAGCCTTTTTTTTTTTTTTTACAATATAAACATTTCACTTTCATTGTTTTCATTTTTAATGATTTGTGTTTGTACTCTTGGGTGCAGTGCCTGCAGAGGCCAGAAGAGGGCATCGGATCACCTGAAGCTGGGGTCCCAGGGGTTGTGACTCATCCCGTGTGGGCTGGGAACCGAATTCAGGTCTCTACCAAAACAGCGCACTCTGAACCACCATCATTTTAATCCCCGAATATCCCACCTAGAATAAACCACCTCTTCTGTATTTATTCTGTATTGGGATATCAGAAAACAATGGTATATACTACTTTTAAAATAAAAACTGACATCCTAAGGCGGGGGAATGTGGCCTGTTTTAAATGCATTCTTTCTGCGCTCTAACTCAGTGCTTACCAACTCCGCATGGACATTGAGCACACACAGCAAAGGTAAACCGCGTAGGCTAAAGTGAAGAGTGACTTCTCGTGTCCAGTGCTTAAACATGAAGCTCCCTGTGGAGCTAGCAGAGCCCTAGGCTTTATATACTCGTTGGTAATTCTGCAAGATGGGCCCCAGAATTGCTAGGATGGGCGCTCGGAGCCTCGGCTGCTTATGTGTGACTTTGGGCCTTGGGGGTCCTGTAAGGTGCGCCTTTCAGCTTGGGGCCAAGCTGGTTGGTCTAACTGACTGGGCTTTGGTGAGTGAGCAGAGCAGAGGCCATGTTCTCTGAACTTTACCGACTGCCAGATAATTGCATGCAAAGCAAACGTTTGCAGAGGTTATCACTTTTCCCATCAAATTCCCGTATTGCTTTGGAAACAACAAAATGTAATAACATGCAAAATATTAACTTTGAGTTTAGGGGAAATGCGATTTCTTTTTCCTTTTTTTCTCTACAGTTCTCCTAAGTTTGTCAGAGAAGCAATCCTATGATTGTGTTTGTTCTCACTGTTGGCTAAGGGGGGGATGAAGTGGACTCCACTCTCTTCCTAGGAAATTAGTGTTTGGGTGGGGCTGGCTTTGCTATGACTTTGAATAATGACTGGAGTGTTTGATGGGGAGACTCCCAGAGTGGAGGTGACAGCTGAACCCTTTCTTTGCCTCCGTTTGTCACACCCTCCTGCTTCCCTTCCCTGACGCATCTTACTGAATGCCTGCTGACTTCTAGTTTCCCCTACCTAGGCTTAGGATGCAGTGAATCGATTAATAAAACACATCTAAGGCAAATAGATCCCTTGGATTTAGTGAAAGACATAGATGAGGAAGAGAGACACACAGGTCTCTGTCTCTTCCTGAGATGGTGGAAGGTGAGGCTGGCAGGGAAACACTCACAGGGAGAGCAGCGCAGGCAGCAGTGGGGTTTACCTGAGACTTGGAGATGCAGGCACTGTTCAAGTTAGTGAGCAGGAGAGGAGAGGGGAGGGGTCGAGGGGACGGGAGGAGAGGAGAGGGGAGGGGAGGACAGGAAAGGAGAGGAAGAGAGAAGAGGAGAGGGAAGGAGAAGGGAGGGGAGAGGGGAAGGGAGGGGAGGAGAGGGGAGAAGGGGGGGGGGGGAGGGAGGGGAAAGGGGGGAGGGAGGGGAAGGGGGAGGGGAAGGGAGGGGAGGGGAGGGGGAGGGGGAGGGGGAGGGGAAAGGGGAGGGAGGGAAGAGAGGGGAGGGGGGGAAAGGGAGGAAGAGAGAAGAGGAGAGGGAAGGAGAAGGAGGGAGAGGGGAAGGAGGGGAGGGGAGAGGGGAGGAGGGAGGGAGGGGGAGGGGGGGAGGGGGGGGAGAGGGGAGAAGGGAGGGGAGGGAAGGAGGGGAGGGGGAGGGGAAGGAGGGCAGGAGAGGAAGGCCAGAGGCCTGCACAGTGGGGTTTACAGTGGTGGGGTGACTTGATCTTTCCAGTTCGAATGGGGATGAATATGTGGGAAACCTGTGAGGAACTGCGGAAGGGCCCAGCAGCTGGAAGTGACTGGGAAGGACTGGGAACGGTGTTCCAGGTTGTCACAGCCCTTGTACTGCCCACAGAGCAAGTTGGCTCCCATCCTAAAGACAATCTGAGGTCGTCGAATAATTGAAAGCAGAGCAGAGCATCCAGTCCTGTCTGCAGAGGAGGACTGCTCTGGTGGCAGTGGAGACAGAGGTGGGTTGGAGAGAGTCCAGGCTGTTGCGGATGGTGTTACAGTGACCCCGGGTCTCCCAGACAAAAGCTGTGTAGAGTCTAAGTAGGCCACACAAAGGGTGGAAAGGAGCCATGTTCAGACACAGGGGAGCCCGGACAGAGGGCCTGTGTGGATACAAAGAACAGTCACCTCTTGTCGCCAGCCACACAGGAGGGCAAAAACCTCCTACCACACATGCACACACACCCTGTTGTGCATTCATTACTGACTCTTGGCTCTCACAGACGTGTCAGATGTTTTTAGAAACATGAACAGAACAACAAGATAGCGACCAAACAAAATAAATCTTTGGGCCGGATACAACCGAAGCGTGTGTCTCCGGAGTGCGTTCTTTTGAACATTAATATCTCTAAAAGGGAAAAGGAGTTCTGTGCTTAGAAGCCATGGAACATGTGACAAAATTGATTTTAAATCTCCCAGGGAGAGGAGGGTGTAAGTGATTACACAAGATTTTCTAGAACTTTCCAGAACAAAGATGGGTGGTTTTCCCAGCACAAGGCCCAACTACAGCCCAGACCAGTTATCATTAAAACAGCGTGATATCACCCAGGAACAGAGGGGTGGGACTAGTGAGGCCCAGCGGATAACCAGCAACTCACCGAAGCAATGGAAACGCGGTTTGTGATTAAGGGAACAGTAGACCACGTAAATGGTACTGGGAAAATTATGCTCTCAGCTGAGCAGAAGAAAAGCCAAATTCATATTTGTGAACTGTACATTGAAATATGTTTTCTATATAATGAATGGTTGAAAAAGAAAGAGAGGGCAAGTGAGACAGCAGGTTTCTGATGGCAGAGGACAGGAAAAGCACACAGAAAGTTAATGGTACCTAAATATAAGCCGTGGGAAACGGCCACCCTAGACACCGTTAAAGCATAAGTCACTGGTTTGAGTTAATTTTATATCCAGCCACTTTGCTGAAGTTGTTTATCAGCTCTAGAAGTTCTCTGGAATTTTAGGGGTCACTTATGTAGGCTATCATATCATCCCCCACAGTGATACTTTTTCCTTTCCAATTTGTTTCCCCTTGATCTCCTTTTGTTGTCTAATTTCTCTAGCTAGAAACTCAAGTACTATGTTGAGTAGATAGGGAGAGAGTGGGCAGCCTTGTCCTGTCCCTGATTTTAGTGGGATTGCTTTAAGTTTCTCTCCATTTAATTTAATGTTGGCTACTGGTTTGCTGTACATTGCTTTTATTATGTTTAGGTATGTGCCACGAATTCCTGATCTCTCCAAGACTTTTAACATGAAGGGTGTTGTATTTTGTCCAAAGCTTTTGCAGCATCTAATGAGATGATCGTGTGCCTTTTTTCTTTGAGTTTGTTTATATAGTGGATTATATTGATGGATTTTCGTCTTTATTGAACTATCCCTGCATCCAAATAGGGATGAAGCCTATTTGATTGTGGTACATGATGTTTTTGATGTGTTCTTGGATTCAGGTTGCGAGAATTTTATTGAGTATTTTTGCATCGATATACATAATCGAAATTGGACTGAAGTTCTCTTTCTTTGTTGGGTCTTTGTGTGGTTTAAGTATCAGAGTAACTGTGGCTTCATGGAATGAATTAAGTAGTTTTCCTTCTGTTTCTATTTTGTGATGCTTCATTCCCACTTAGAGGAACAAAAAAATCAGGGGAGGCAGATGGGGGGAGGGGAAGAGGGAGGGAGGGAGGGAGGGAGAGCAGATGGGGAGAGGGAAAGGAGGCAGGATCAGGTATGGGGGGTGGACAGGAGAAGCCCAGAGGGCCAGGAGAATGAATAGAGATAGGCAGCATTGGGGGTGGGAGGTGGGAACCCGTAGAGGGTCCCTGAGACCTGGGCTGTGAGAGGCTACCAGGACTCAGTGTTGGTGACCTTAGCAGAAATACCCAACAGTGGGGCGATGGAACCTGAGGAGACCACCTCCAGTAGATAGACAGGGCCCCAAGCCAAGGGATGGGGTCACCAACCAACCTTCAACATCTTTGACCCAGAATCGTTCCTGTATAAAAGAAATGCAGGGACAAAAATGGAGCAGAGACTGAAGGAAAGGTGGTCCAGTGACCGGTCCAAGTTGGGATCCATGCCATGGGCAGGCATTAATCCCTTGACACAATTGCTGATGTCAAGGTGTGCTTGCAGACAGGAGCCTCTGAGACATGGCTGTCCTCTGTGAGGCCCTACCAGCAGCTGACTGAGACAGATGCAGACACTTACAGCCAAGCATTAGACTGAGATCAGACCCTACGGAAGAGTTAGGGGAAGGGTTGAAGGAGCTGAAGGGGTTGGCAACCTCATAGGAAGAACAATCGTTTCAACTAACCCGGATACCTGGGAGCTCCCAGCCACCAACGAAAAGCATACCTGGGTCTGGGTCTGGAACAGTTGTAACAGAGGACCGCCTTGCCTGGCCCCAGGGGAGAGCATGCACCTAATCCTGTAGAGACTTGATGCCTCAGGGAAGGGGGATGCCCAGGGGGGCCGATCTCGTGGGCAAAGGGAGGGGGGATGAGGTGAAGAACTCTGGGAGAGGGGCAACATTTAGAATATAAATAAAATAATTAATTAAAAATTTTAAAAGTAAGTCGAGGCTGGTGGAATGGAGTGGGTAAAGACACTTTCTGCCATGCTTAGTGTCCCAAGTTCCATCCCTGCTGGAACCACATTGTGGAGGAGAGCTAACCCCTGGCAGCTATCCTGCGGCTTTCACACAGACACTGAAGGTCTGTACACAAAATAAACAAATGGAATGAAACTTTTAAAACAGGGATAGTTACTACTTGGAGAAAATGTGAAACATTTTAACACAGAGAATAAATATAATCTCGCAATTAATTAAAAGAAAGACCCGGTTCTTAACTTTAAAATCAGCCAAAGCTTAACGTGTGTCTGTGTAAGCATACGGGCCCGTGTGCAGAGGCCTTCAGAGGGCACTGATGTCCTGAAGCTGGAGCTAGACGTAGTGCTGGGACTTGAACTCTGGCAGAAATGTAAAGTGCGAGATACCCCATCTCCATGTACCTGACTGAACAAGGGTTTGATGGTATCGGAGTACAGGATGGCAGAAAGACACTGGACCCATGGAATCAGTGTAGAGGATGTGGGCAGTGCCAGCCATGCCAAGCACAGAGAGGGGTCGAGGCTCATTGCTTCCCTGGTGTGGCCATGGTAAGATCTTTATAGTGCGAAATACTGTACAGACTCAGGGTGTAAGAGAATGTATGAAAAGCCACTGTAGCATGAACAAAGCCAATCCATCAACCACACATAGAAGATGGCAAGGGGTGGTTGTTCACTGGGGAAATAGATGTGAAATGATGCAAAACATAAAGTCAATCAATCAATCAAGTCAGCCCTGCAAGATACCTTCTAAGGTAGTAAAATTTTGAGGCTATATTTGTAGGAGTGTTCGAGGGGAACTTGACCTCACCTGTAACTTAACGTTTTTTAAACACATGTTCATGCATTTAAGAATAAATTGCTGTGAGGATTACTATTGACTGTCAACAGGATCTGGCCTCCTTTAAGAGACTTGCCTAATCAGGATTATCTTGACTAAATTCACCAATGTAGGAAGATGGAGAGACCCACCTTAAATGAGCTACGCTATTCCATAGGCCGGGGTCCTACACCCATAAACAAAAGGTGAGCCTAGCTAGCATTTATGTCTCTCTGCTTCCTGACTGTAGACACACATGACCAGCCGCTTCCTGCTCCTGCTGCCATGCCCTCCCCACCAGGATGGGTTCTACAGATCAATAGTGAGCGCTTACATAAACCTTTCCTTCCTTCAGCTGCTTTTGTCAAGGAGTTTGGTCACAGCAAGTGGAAAACTAATTAATATACTTAGATGACCCCAAAATAAGTATGCTCAATAGCATAAGAAATGAGCTCGCTTCTTTTTTTTTTCTTTTTCTTTTTCTTTTTCTTTTTCTTTTTCTTTTTTTCGGAGCTGGGGACTGAACCCAGGGCCTTGCGCTTGCTAGGCAAGCGCTCTACCACTGAGCTAAATCCCCAACCCCACTCGCTTCTTTTCTAAGGCAGAAGCAGTCCACAGAAGAAGAATGAACACAGGAAAGAAGTTGGCTAATGGAGACAGGTCCCTGGGGGTGGAGAGCAACATAGAAACCCCTGGGAAGAAATCGGCTTTGGATATAGGATGGTTGATCTGTGTGGCCAGAGGCAGGAGGAATAAATGAATCTCCTGGAGTGTGACTTCCTGGCTGAGGATGGGGACAGGACATGGAGAGGGGCACAGGAATTTCCCATGCAGTGGCTTCTATTTTCCTTTTTTTTCTGTTCCCTCTTTGCTCCCCATCACTGCTGTGTCTCCCCTCACTGAAGGTGTCAGCAAATTACCCATCGGCTTCTCCGGCCATTCACCACAACGCTGGACTGTGATTCATATCTTGGGATTGAGGTCTTTCCTTCACGTTATCTCCGTAGAGAGCAGTTGCAAGCGGTCTTTGCTTCCACAGACTCTTCCACAGAGGCTACCCCAGAACATGATCCTTGTGAGAATGGACGTCCCCAATAGACTCATTCCTGTTGTTTCAAAGGACCAGGGAAACAGCTACAAATGGCCAACACGACGTCTGGTGTCTTCCCGTCTGTGCTCAAGAGTCACTCTGTCCCTGGTGCAGTCAAAGGGCCTCATTACCAGCCATCCGCACCCAAAGGCCTATGAAGCCACCCGCATCAGCATTCTGCGGAATTCCTTATTTTGCAACCATACAAAGCCCTGTTGTTCCCCTTTAACAGTCAGCTAACTGTGAAGTGAGGGCAGAGTGGGTCCAGCAGTTCTGCCCTCCCCTCTCCTTCTAGCAGCCGACCTCACCTTTCACGTAAAATATATTCAGCCACTCATTATAGGTTGCGATCCCTTTGTGGTCCTTCAACTCCAGACATGGAACTGGAATGGGCTTTTAGATGCCGTGCACCAAAGGAGAATATCTGCGTCCCTCTGCGTCTTCTCTAAAGCTTCTCACTTTGCTAGAGGCCAACCCCCAAGTCCCCAGCTGTCCCCCAAATCCCCGGTAATGCTACTTGCGATATCCTCATTTCCTGGGGAAGGCCTAGGGAAGGGTCACCCTTGTCTGTTTCCTATGCCCGTTGACCATGTTTATGGGGAAGGGGCATCCTTGCCTTCCGCCTGAATGGGTGACATAGCATTGTTGTCATCCTCAGTGTGATTAAGTTTCTGTCCTAATGCTAACTATCCTAGTTAGTGGTGTTATAAATCAGTCCTTGGCAGGACTTTATTGTGGAATTGGTGAAAATCAGGTGCTCCAGAAGGCAGGATGGTAGATCTGAAGCCATTCCCATCTGTAAGACACAGAGGACCCTTGCCCTGTGTGGTCAGAAGCAAAGGCTTGCATCTGAGCTGAGAAACATTGGAAAGTGTGGCATACATCATTTAACTGCATAGCTTAACCTGGGATACCCATCCGCATCTCCCTATGCTAATTACGCCTACACATCCTTCAAAGGAAGCTGTCAGCTTCATCTTCAAGACAGTTACATCGGTTTGCCCTGGGAATGTCTCAGGGAGAGAGACTTTGAGATGACTACTTGAGAAAGGAAAAGTATATGTAAATGAAAAAGTTAACAAATTCAGTTTGGGTGTAACGGATGTGAAATGTTACAAAAAGTTATGTACGTGTGTATGTAGAAATCTTTATGAATTTTGATTGATGGCTTAAGACTGTATACAGCTTTAGTTTTCTGATATCATATTGCTTTTTAGAAAAATATTACTTTATGAGCATTTGCCTGAGTGTATCTTTAATTGTGTGTGTGTGTGTGTGTGTGTTTGCGCGCATGCGCCTAGTGCCTGTGGAGGCCAGAAGAGGGCGCCAGATCCTGTAGAACTTCAGTTAAAGATGGTCAGAAGTCATCATATGGGTGCTGGGAACAAAACCTTGGTCCTCTGCTAGAGCAACCAGTACTTTTAGCTGCTGAGCCATCTCTCCAGCCCCTTTATACAATATAATTAAACACACTTAGTGAGATTATGTTTACTTGTCATAGATATCCACTAACAGTAGAAAACACCCGTGCCAGAGTCCTGTGGCCACTATTCCCCTCTCTTCCTGTGCATCCCTTCAGAGTGTGCTTCTAGAAAGTTCTTCAGATGACAGCCCGCCTGTGCAGACACCTGTCCGTAGTCTTCATCCCCATAGATGGATGTTGTTCAGCTGTATGGCCAGCTAAGGAAAGGTCTAGCAATGCCTTCTGCCTTCTTTTTCCTCCTTTTCCCTGGATAGGCTGGGCAACTCCCTCAGACGTGTCCTTATGTACTTCTCTATCCCAAACGGCCATTTCCCTGATTACTACCCACTGAAGTGCATTGCATTCTCAAGGCATTCAGTGGGAGGAGAGTGCATTTCCCTCAGGCTGCGATCACTTCAGATACCCTTTCTGCTTCCTTTCTTCCCTTGGCGTCCAGCTGCCCAGCAGCCTCCATTTCTCACGCTCTACACTCTACCCAACCTATCAACAGTTTCCGATCCCCAGACCCCATAATATGGACACCAGTGTCCCTTGCTAGCCTCGATTCATGGACCCATGCTTCTGTGTAAACCCATGGTAGAGGACACAGGCATATCCACATTTGCAGTGAAGTGGGTGGGGTGGGCTTCTCACTTTGCCTTCTCACGAGAAATCTTCCTCTGTAGTTCTAGACTCTTTCATAAACAAGCCGTTTGGGGTTCTTTTGTTGTAGACTGTGTAAATTAGCTGATTGTGTAAGTGAGTAGACACAAGAGTCCATGCATTTAAAGGCCCTCCTCTTGCTAATTGTTTTGTTTGATCTTAGTTGCAAGTTTCTTACATCACTGCCCAACCCTCTGTTAGCCTACAGTGTACACATCAGGTTCCTTGTAATGTGCCGGACGCTTAGGAAACATGACTGAGGACTGGTGCAGCAGATGTAGTCAGATGTAGCACTTGCAGCCAAGCCTAACTGGGATACACAAGCTAGCAGCAGAGAGCCGACTCCCACAAGTTGTCCCACATGATCAGTTCCTCTTCTGTTGCTTTAATAAAAGACCAATACCAAGGCAACTTAAATTGAGATGCCATATCTTTTAAGTTCAGACTCCATTTTAGAGAACCTGACCTCAGTTTAAAGTCAGGTAAACCAATAGACTGGTACCTAGCATTAGTTTTCCAGTTGCCCCCGCACAAAACCCGAGCCTACTCCAGTCTCTAGGCTCATCCCCTACAAGACCAGCGTCTCCAGGTTACACCCTCCACAAGACCAGCGTCTCCAGGTTATTCCCCAACAAACCTGCACCCCCAGGTTACAAGCCTATCACCAATGCAGAGAAGAACAAAACTTAAATTTGTAATATGACTCCCAGCACCAAACAATTACGTTAAAGGCCACAGTAGCTTTCCAATTAGATGCTCGCACACGTACTCGCTGCTGCTTACTATAAAGCCTTGCTCTGAAAGACATTCACCCCCTCCCCCACCAAAACCATCCTGTGTGGTGGGTGGTGTGTTGGGGCGGCCCGAGCTAGCTCTAATAGAATTAAGACCCTGCTATGAATTGCATCAGATTGGCTCCCTGTATTTTGGGGGAACCACTAACATTTCCCTGGCACTACATTACAAGGAGTTTACTTGGACTTATGGTTCGAGGGACATATGAGTCCCTCGAGGTACGGAGGCAGCAAGCCGGCAGGCATGGCAGCAGGGGGCAGAAATCTGTAGCTCACATCTTCAAACACATTTGGGAAGCAGAGAGAGGTGACAGAAGTGGCACCAGGCTTTTCATCTCCAAACCTGTCCCCAATGATAGTCTGCCTCCAACAAGGCTGAACTACCTAAATTTCCTCAGAGAGCACTGACACCAGATGGTTACATCTGTAAGTCTATGGGGGACACTCTCGTTCAAACCACTACGTCTACCCCCAGAAAAATAAATCTAAAGACAGGATTGATTTTAAGGATGTAATTGAGAGGTTGGGGAGACCTGCTTGCTGTGAAAGGACCTGAGTTTGGATCCCCGGCACCCATGTGAAAGCCAACTACAGTGTGCATGCATCCCAGTGCCAAGGGACGGAGACAGGGGGATTGCCAGGGCTCACTATCAACCAGTATAGTCAAATCAAGTTTCTAGGTTCAGTGAGATACTCTGTTTCAGAGAATGAGGTGGAAAGCAATTGAGGAAGATAGTAAACGCCACCCTCTGACTTCCACCTACAGGAATATACACGGGCGTGTGTACACAACCACACGGGGACAGGGAGCAAGACCGTTGATTGATTTACCAATACAAACTTAACGGTTAACAATTCTAGAGTATTGTTCCCAATTGCTCGTTCCTGCAGAAATGTGGGAATTCGAGATGATTAACAGCCTGGTGACCTGTGTTATTTGTTGGGCCAAACCATATCAAGCTGTGACAACCAGGACCAGCGGTGGCTGGCAATCTAAATGACCTTACATCCAGGGACTCCTCAAGCGCTCACACCCGGATCAGAGGTGGCTAATAGTCCAAATGACCTCTACACTGTCTGTATGTCTGAAACAAGGCCAGATCCTTCCCTAGGCCCTGAAGCTAAATCAAGCAGCCTATCTCTAGAGCCCATCTTCATGGAAGAAATGACATGGACGCTGAACTGAGCTTCAATGTAATAACACTTCCTCCCGCACTGCAGGCTGTATGACACTGGGGGACTTTTCCAGATTGTCCCGTGTGTGCTGGGAATAAACTGCCTGGCTTCAGACTCCCCGGAGTCTTGGTCCAGGTTGATGATGTGCATCTGAACCTTCTCATTCTCACCCCTCCACGGTTTGCTTCCCTGCCCGCCATGACCACCTGCAGGGTCCCCTTCATGACCTGAGAGACAAGAGAAGTGGTGGCTCCAAGTGATCTTTTACAGTACCTTCCTGTGGGACTTGTGCTCTCTGCCTTGCCATGGTCTCCACAACTCTCTAATGTCCCCAGACTCAGGTGTCTTTTCTCTTTTTGTTTGTGTCCCTGTAAAAGAAGCCAGAAGTAACCAGTGGGTGTTTTAAGGGATGTTTCTACAGAGCTTGGAATTTCTCAGGTTACTGCATGCAACTTGGCTGTTTGACCTAATCACCCCCTTTCATGGGTGTCTGAAAAGGATTCCATATTTAATGAATCCAAGGGTTTGCTGTCAGGGGTCACTGAAACCCTGTTTGTCAGGAGCGCTACAGTCAGTGCATTTTCATCCTGTAACTAAAATGAAATGCAGCCTCCCCTTCTTAATCCTGCATGCTGCCTTCCAGCTAAGGCAGGTCCATGGGCTGGGTCCTGTTCAAGGACTCACTTCCTACTCTTTTTTTTTTTTTGATTCTTTTTTTGAGCTGGGGACCCGAACCCAGGGCCTTCTCCTAGGCAGCGCTCTACCACTGAGCTAAATCCCCAACCCTCACTTCCTACTCTTGAAGCTGCACACGTCTCTGTCAGGTTTCCAGGGTTCAGATACTTGTTAATATTGGAGGAATGCACTTTCTACAGGAACTTGGGGGAAACAAACTGCTCACATTTAAAGACCACTGTGTCCTTTATCTGATCTACTGACTTATGGCCATGAGGCCACTGGGTAAGCTTAAGATCTCGAGGATTCTTTCTGAGAGACCGTTTGGATGATCTCCTGTGAGAATGTTTGGCTCTTCCTAAGTCCAGGTTGAAGTAGTTGGGACAAGACTGTCAAAGTCTGGGAGTCTCTGAGCTGGGAAGACGCCCAACCTCCTTCTCTCATGCCCCTGCATCTCAGGGAGGACTTAAAGACCATTCAGGATAGAAGCTGCTCTCCCTGTTTTCATGACAGAACCAAGAGTGGAAGTCCTAGGAGAAAGGGCACAGCCAACAGTCTTACTTAAAGCTTATAAACTGCGAGCAATGGGAAGAAAGTTTCCCTCCCTGTGCCTGATCAGATGGCAGGATATGGGTATCACTTGTGGCTTTCAAAAGATAAAAGATGCTAGAATTTAGCTTGGTTTAGTTTGATCTATTTTTTTGAAAATGACTGCTATTCTTGTGGCATTTATCTGAGTCACTCAGGCATTAAAAAACTCAGCATATGACTGGAGGCAGGCAGCTAACATTAAACACACAAACAGTTGGAGTCTGGGCAGCGGTGGAGCTGCGTTTCCGCTGGAGAGCACAGGTCCTTGCCTTAGGAGTACTCAGACTGAGTTAAACACAGACAGCACTGTCCCAGCGAAAGGCAGCACTGGCTAAGCTTGGCCAACAATCTATATGTGCACAGGAATTAGGAAAGGTTTTGAGAAGCGATCACAAGCATAAAGTACTACCTAAGATATGATTTTAATTTTCTCACAAGATATTTTAATGTTCACTAGCCCCTTTTAAAAAATACCATGTGTGTAAGTGTTTTACCTGTGTTTATGTATGTGTGCCATGCTCATGCAGTACCTGGAGGTGCAAAAGAAAGGCATTGGATCCCCTAGGCCTGCAGCTATGAATCGTTGTGAGCGTCTGTGTGGGTGCTAGGAGCCAAATCAGGGTCCTGTAGAAGAGCAGTCAGTGCTGTTAATGGCAGAGCCATCATACAGCCCTCTGAATTATTTCAGGATAATCTCTTCTCAGATGTCCCTTTCCAAAAGTAGGTCATTTGACCTGTGTCGGTTAAACTTAGCTATGAACTCACTTCACCGAAGTGAAGCAGTAGGTGAGCCAAGAATAGTCTTGCCAGAGCATGCTTTTAGAAAGGAACGTCCTTGACCCCGAGGCAACAAAATGTCCAGAAGGACCCAGAAGGACAACTAAATGTCTGTGTGAATAACTGGTACCGTGCTGTCTGTGATTGTGTCTGTCACTGTGTGTGGACACAGCCCACCATCAAGTCTTGGCAGATAACATATTTGGGAAACACCTGAGTCTCAGGACATTGGTGAGTTGTGGAGACCATGGCAAACCAGAGAGCATGAGTCTGAAAGTGATTGCAAAAGATCAGCATGGGGCCACCACGTCTGTCTCTCAGGTCATGAAGGGGACCCTGCAGGTGGTCATGGCGGGCAGGGAAGCAAACCGTGGAGGGGTGAGAATGAGAAGGTTCAGATGCACATCATCAACCTGGACCAAGACTCCGGGGAGTCTGAAGCCAGGCAGTTTATTCCCAGCACACACAGGACAATCTGGAAAAGTCCCCCAGTGTCGCACAGTCTGCAGTGCGGTAGGAAGTGTTATTACATTGAAGCTCAGTTCAGGGTCCATGCCATTTCTTCTAAGAAGATGGCTTCTAAAGATAGGCTGGCTGCCTGTATTAGCTTCAGGGCCTAGGATCCAGGGAGGGATCTGGCCTTGTTTCAGACATTACAGATAGTGTAGAGGCCATTTACACTATTAGCCACCTCTGGTCCTGGTTGTATGGTTTGGTCCAACAGATAACACAGGTCACCGGGCTATTAATCATCTCCAATTCCCAGATTTCTGCATGGAAGAACAGGTTATAAATCTTTTCCATTGGAAAAGTAATTTCTGGTTTCTCCAGAGATCTGTGGACACAAGGACTTTCATGTTATGCTCCCCACAGAGTCACTGAAGGAACAGCGCTGCTTGTCACTCTGGGTTGTGCAATCGTAAATCCCAGCTCAGAAGCAGAGGACTCCTTGGCTCCTATACCTGGGTCAGTGCAAAGCCCCGAAGAAAGGCAAGGACTTTGTTACTCGAATTGGCCCCTGACACAGCTGGTGCTCCTTCTCCACAGCTCTGACCGTGGCTTCCTTATGCAAAATGGCAGGGCACATGGCATATGACACCCGTGACCCACTGACTCCATTGCAAGGAGGGTCTCTTCCTCCTGCCCATTTTCTTCCTTCTTCCCTTCTCTTTCTGGAACTCCACGTGAAAGTGATTCTGCTTTGCCTGATTTGCATGCCTAGAGCCTCTTAGAGCAGCAGCAGTTACAGATGGTGGGGTTGGGGTTGGGATATAACTTTAATTTCTTCAACTCTTTTTTTTAATGATGGTTCTTCAATGCTCTCACTCCCCTTGTAATCCACCACCCACCAGAAGTAGTAGAAAAGAAAGGATATGGGGAAGTGGACCTGTGTAGAAAGGTTCTTTGGGGCTAATCCCATCGGTGTTGTCTGGGAATCTGCAGTTCAGTTCACAGGTCAGCAGGCAGTGGCCGCTCGATCCACTCGAAAACACCTCAGGGATACATCAGCAGTCCAGTTCGGTAGATTCACGTTAGCAACAGTGGTGTCATGGCCTAGCAGAGACAGCCAGGCCTCAGCCTCGGCTGGAGTCAGCAGGAGGGACCAACGGGAACACCAAGAGAAGTTCTTGGCTGTGCCTCTCTCGGGGGAGCGAAGACCAGCGAAGGCGTGAGACCCACAAGTGTTGCACAGCTCGCTGTACCAGCAAGCCAAGCTCTGTCTCCGTCACTCCGTGGAGACCTATCTATACCCTCCAAACATCACGTGTCCTCCACGTGCCTTACCTCAACATGTGCATCCAATCAGCTCAAGTCTGAGGAGTCCCGACCAATGCAGCTCAACTAAGCCATATAAGGCAGACCAATATATGCATGTTGTTAGCAAAGAATCCTTCATTGTGTGTCCGTTCATGTGTTTGCTTTAGCAGAACATCCTCGCTCCTGTGTCTACTTCAGTGAAACATTCCTTCACGAGTGTGCCTTATTTTTTCATCTGTGTCCATTTCAGGAAAATACTCCTTCACATGTATGCCCCAGCAAAACACCATCCAACACAGCTGACTCTCCAAAGAACCCTTAAGTTTCCACTTCAGGGGAGGCCTGGTATGGTATGGTATACATATGGCCAAACTGAATTATTATAATACCTCTTAAAATGTCATGTTGTTGGGCTGGAAAGATGGTTCAATGGTCCACAAGCATGAGGACTAGAGTCCAGATCCCCAGAACCCACATAAAATGCCTGGTGTGTGTCATTCCGCTGCGGAAGCCAGAGACCAGATCTCTAATGCAAAACAGCTGGAAAAACGACCATCTGGGATCCCTGGGTTGGATTGAGAGGCCTTCCTCATATATAAGGGAGAAGAGTGATTGAGAATGAATCCTAATATCAGCCCTGGGTATGGGTGTGCCGCGCATGCACATGCATGCCGCATACCTCTCTCTCTCTCTCTCTCTCTCTCTCTCTCTCTCTCACACACACACACACACACACACACACCCCCCAAAACAAAGGCTTTGCACTATGAAATTTATGCATTCAGATATTGTGCGTGTGAACCATTGAGTCAGCACACCACTCTAGAAAAGCAGCAGTTACTGCCTTGGGCTGCTTGTCGGGGACTCGAGACTCTATTTTAGGAGGAAGACAACAGAGGACAGAAACCACTGCTCTATGAATGTCACAAGAACTGACTTTTAGCTGCTGTGACCTGTGATAGGCGACTAGTGCTAAGAAGGAACCAGTGACACAAAAGAGGATTTTAAATTCCATTCTACTGCACATTTCTCCTTGTGACAGTCCTTACACAGCCTTGTCATAACTCTAGCATGATTTCAGCTACCTTAAAAATCCTGATACTCACGATAATTGGTCTTTGTCTTCAAAATGAATTTGTTCTATCAAAACAGTGTATACAATATAAGCTTTTTCCTCATTCGTAGTTTTTCTAAGGCTCGGTTCTTAGAACCTGCAAAGCTGGACATAACGCAGCACACCGGTAATCCCAGCATTTGGGTAATGAAAGCAGGATGACCAGGAGTTCAAGGTCAACCTCAGCTACATAACCTGGGCTACTTGAATTATCATCTCAACAAACAACTGATAGCTAAACTTTCGTTAGGGTTAGTCACCCCTCCCCTCAAAGTAGAAGTTGGTCCTGATTGTATGATGTCAGCATGAACTTGAATCAAATAGCTCGATAAACAGTTTGTATATTTCTCAGAAATAATTTTAGAGTGGGTGGTTCTGTTGGCTGAAAAGTAACCAGCAGGCCTCTAATGATGTTAGTTACTGTTTCTTTTTCTTAAATTTTATATATATATAAAATTATATATATATGTACATATATATATATATATATATATATATATTTTGAGTGCATGTGCATACCCAAGTGTATGCATGTGTTCCACCATATGTTCAAGAACCTGGAGAGATCTTGAAACATCAGGGTCCTGGACCTGAACTTAGAGCGTTTGCAGGCCCCGATGAGGTGCTGGGAACTGAAAGTGGGTCATTCACAAAAGCAGCTGGTGCTTTTACCCACTGAGCTATTTCTCCAACACCCTTTCCTTCCTTCCTTCCTTTTTCCCTTCCTTCCTTTTCTTTCTTTCTTTCCTTTGTTTTCCTATGATTAAAATGTGAAGATCAGAATCAATCTTTTGTTTAATGAGTTAAATTATCATTGCAATTTTTTTTTAACGACAGTTTCAGTGTGTAGACAAATCTGGCCATACATCGTAGACATCAGCCTGCGTGTGCCTCCCAGCTGCTGGGATTGAAAGCTTGCACCTCCACGTCCAGCACAAGAACAATTTTTATTGCCTACTTTGGTGTATAGGAGGACACTAAGACTTGTTATCAAGCATAAACCACACCAAGTTTCATTTTCTTCACACCTACCTGATCTATGAGGTCTAGTTAAACCAGTCAAGAATAATACAAAGGAAGATGCTAAACCGAGACAAAGAATATTTTTCTGGTGTGAAAACATACTATGTATTCAATTCATCCTGCAGTCTAGAGTCTCCCAGAGGGTATAGGCTTTACTGGGGTTCTTCACGCAAATCTTAAAAGTTAAACTGCTGACAAAATGTCTTGTTTTAGAACATAGGCTCCTGGGGAAGGAAGATGATTTCTACAACGGACATCTGGTCTGAGCACCACCTGCCATTCTAGAAATGGCGGATTGGTTTCCATGCCCCTGCCTGTGAGGGTCAGCAGGGCCTGCAGTGTTGATTTTTAAGGTGCTGGGAAGTAGCTAGCACCACAAATGTCCATCCTGCTTGGTTAGTTGCTGGAATTTGCCTCTCTTGTCTCTCAGTGCTCTGTCCAGGACAAATACCCAGGGGAGACACCAAGAGCATCTTGTTCCTAAGACTTCCTGTAGATGATTGTTCTGTGTTATGTCGGGACAGCAGCTTCCTTGTGCTGTAACTCGCGTGTCCTTCATCATTTACAGAGCATCATTTAGTGGACTGCTGAGGGGCTCACTGGGTACCGGCTTTGCTTCTGAGCCAGTGGGCCTGAGTTTGGTCCCCAGACTCCACACAGTGGAGAGAGCCCACTCTGGTAGACTTGCTGCACCTTCGCCTATGGACCGTGGTGCACACAAGTGTGCACACACACAAGTGCACACACACACACACACACACACACACACACACACACACACACACACACACACTAAAGCCCTGTAGTAGAATTTGCTGATGAATAAAACTTAGTAGTCATTAGAATAACTGCAGCTGTCAGTAACCATCAGTTAATTTTAGGACATTTTTGTTACTCTCGAAGAAGTCCTTGACTGTATGCAATATTTGCTCTCCATTTTCTGTCTCCATTTTCTCTCATTTGGTGTCAGACACTAATCCACTTTCCCTACTGATTGGAAATCTGCTTGTCCAAACATTTTGCATAGACAAGGTCTTACAGTATATGACATTCTGTGGCTGGCTTCTTCCATCTAACTTGGGCTTTAGACTTAAATGCATTCTTTTAAATATATGGATATATGTATGGAGATGATGTATTTGTTTAGGCATCAGAATTAGGTGAAAACCTATTTAAATCCATATTTAAATTCATTGCCTACTTTCCTTTTTGTATTTATGTGTATACGACTCTGTGTGTGTGTGTGTGTGTGTGTGTGTGTGTGTGTGTGTGTGTGTGCATGTGTGTGTGTGTGTGTGACTCTGACTCTGTGTGTGTGTGTGTGTGTGTGACTGTGTGTGTGTGTTGTTTGTGTGTGTGTGTGTGTGTGTGTGTGTGTGTGTGTGTGTGTTTGTGTGGGTCAGAGAAGTAAGTTCTGTCCCCCATGTGGATCCCAGGGATTGAACTCAGTTTCTCAGATTTGGCAATGAGCTCCGTTACCCTCTAAGTCATCTTGCCAACCCCATTGTCTACTTTTCAACTGGCTTTCGATATTGTGATATATTTTCTAATGTGCTGTAGCTTGTAGACTTGATGTCAATTCCCTTACAAGGTAGATGATTTGAAAGACAGTGGGGCCCGGGAGGCAGCTCAGCGGCTGAGACTGTGCTGCTCTTGCAGAAGGCTCGAGTTCAGTCCCCACCTGGCAGCTCCGTCGGATCTGATAGCTCCTTCAGATATCTGTGTGCATCGGCATCTGTGTGCTCACACCCGTGGTCCCCACTCATGCACACTCACTGTTTATGTGCATAGGTACAATTGTAATATGTTTGCCCCATTTTGTTCCTTTTCCTAATTCTTCTTTTTCCTCTCCTCCATTGAATAATCCCATCACTGCTGTTGGAAAAGAGCCAACTGTGCACTGAGAGATGGCCCTGAAGCACTGCTCCCCAACTGCACACCTATGTGCAGGATCTGATTCTGGCCTCAGTTTGGTTCTTCATGTGCCAGTATTCTGCTGACCTCATTACTTTAGCCTTGCAATTAGCTGCAGGCGGGAAGGGTGGGTTTTCACATTTGTCCATATTGTTTTGACTATTATATGTCCCTCAGTTTCCATAGAACTTTTATGAAGGCTATGTCTAAGGAGGCAGAGGGGACAGCAACAATTCAAAACATTAATATTTTTCCTCTTCTTCAGCCGTGAAGCCTATGCCTGAGGAGATGCCTAATGTTCCCTCTCTGCCTTATTCCTTCGAGGGAAAGACTCTCTTGCTGACCCCTGAGCTAGGCTGGTGGCCAGCAAGCTCCTGACACACTCTAGCCTCCCC
Organism: Rattus rattus; assembly: GCF_011064425.1. NCBI lineage: Eukaryota > Metazoa > Chordata > Mammalia > Rodentia > Muridae > Rattus > Rattus rattus. The sequence continues at coordinate 80,258,196 of NC_046157.1, read as the reverse complement.
CCACTTGCTGGAGTTACAGGGCACACATGGTCACATTGACTTTTTATGGGAGTGCTGGTAATTCAGAATCAGGTCCCCATATCTACAAGGGAAGGTGCTCTTACCCACAGAACCCCTTACAACGCTTCCTTCAGTTGTCTTTCATCTCCGTTTAGTGTGGTGTTTTAAGTGTAACACTCCCTCATGGGTTCCAGTGTTTGAACACTTGGTCTGTGTGTTCACTCGGATGGTGCTGCTTTGTGGATGGTTTAGGGAGGGCCTTGCTGAAGAGAACACGGCACTGAAGGGCAGGATTTCAGAGTTGCAAGTATCACCCTGCTTCCACGAGGCTCTCTGCTTCATGCATTCAGTTGAGGATGTGAGCCCCTCAGCTCTGGCCACGATGTCGGCTGCCATGACTCTTGGCCTTGATGGGCTCTTCACTCTGAAACTGTTAGCTCACAAAACCTCTTCCTTCTGTGAAGTTATCTTGGTCAGTGGCTTTTTAATCACAGAAACAGAAAAGTGACGAATGCATGTAGCCCCTCCCACTTAGAGAAGTCAGTTCTCTATTGTGTGGCGTGTTCCTTAAATGGCTTAAATGTATCTCTCCTGGTTACACAGGAGCATCTGTCCGGGTATAGAGACACCTTCGATATCTGGGAGTTCGCATCTCTGTCTTAACTGCCACTCACTCCTCATACAGAGACTCAAAGCCAACCATACAGGAGATAAAAAGGCCTTTTCAAGTCCTTTCCTAAGTATGGCCTTCTAGCACTTCAGAGGTATTAACAAGGGTCTTTTCAAAGTATCTCGCTGTCATCGTCAACAGACTTTACACGCATTTGGCCATATTTAAGCTCAGCTCTCTGGTATTACCATGTCAAATGACTTGTATGTCAAATATTTGCCTGCAGCCAGGCTGCTCACCGTGAGGGCTTTGAGTCAGAAGACAGTCCTTCTGCTGTCTCAGCATAGCCTTGCTGAGAACCGAGGAAAGGTTAGGCTGGGGAGGCTTGTGAGGGGTTCCAGATCCACACTGCTTCTTCAGCAGTGGCTGAGCTGTGAGGATTATGGCTCCATAACCTCCAGGCATATTGTTTTTAAAGTCTTCCTTGAGGCTGGGGGGAAAGGGCTGGGACTTCTGAAGTTGGGATACCATGGAAGTCCTCTGTTTCTACTGAGATTGTTTTTTAAAGCATGACTTAAGCTGTTGGTCATGGTGAGACAGCTTTCAGAGTAATGATGAAGTAGACATTGGCACTTTTGCTATGATGTCTTTGCTCTTATGGATAGATAGAAAATGGATCTTAAAGGACGGTAGTTACATCACCATAACTCTCTTTATTTTCCACTTATATTTCCTCGTGGGACAGATGAGACCAGAAGCGTATGTCAAAATGCCTGGGACACAGTGAAGTGGTTGATTTAGGATGAGGAGCTTTTAGGTAACGGAAGTGGGCATTTACCATTGTTCCTTTGTTTTCACTGGTGCAGTGCGACGTGTAAGCCTCTGTACTGGTGGGAGTAGGCAGACCACAGCAGGCCATGGTAAGGAATCACATGTTCAGGCAGACAGGGGACTCTGTGTGAGATGAGACTTTACTACACAAAGATCAGATGATTGTTCAATGAGGACCCATGGCCCAGTCATCGCTCCTCATAGGTTGTGTCTGGGTTAAAATGGGAATGCTAATTTGTACTCATATCCTTTGCTTTTTGTAACTGATAATGCCTCATAAACTATAGCAATTCTTTCTGTTAAGAGTTGGTGCAGCGTTTAAAGTCTGCTACATAAAATCATAGACCCCCATTTACTCAGCACATCCACGGCAGGAAACAATCCACGTCCAAACGATACTCAGATGAGGCATCTCTGTCTCATTGGTGACTGAGTCCATTGGGGGAAGATTCACTAACAACCCAATTCCATGCGTCATGGTACTTACAGCCTCTTACAAGCTGGGAATGTCATCAGTAGATAGTTCCAGTGCGAACACACGGGTGGCGACATGAGTCCCCTTCTTGAAACAAAGTGTTTCAAGAAGTTTCAGAGTTGCAGTGCTTTCCCCACTCCCTGTACTGTCTATCCAGTTCGCAAACCATAGTCACACTCTGCACAGTGCAAAGCACCTTGTGAAAACACACGGTTGTGAGGTTTCCAGCTGTGTAAGATGATGAGGGCTTGACTGGCCTCTTCAGAATAAGCTCTGGGCAATGCCTGTCTTCTCTCAAGATCACTTAAGGACAGGTCACTCCTGGTGGAAAGCAGAGCGAGCTCTGGAGTGAACTGTTGGCAGAATCTCAGCAGCCAGGGTAGAGCAGGATGCCCTGTGCAGTTGATGACGAGCAATCTCAGAGGACCCGTCCACTGAACCCCACTTGGAGATCAAGGAACACCTTGTGGCAAAAAGATAGCAAAACTGCAAGATTTTACTGTCTTGTGTTGCACAGATGAAAGGCCTACTCCCTCCAGAGCCCACAGCATGCAGAACACACTGTTACAAGCCCATCTTACAGGTGGTGGTTTGAAGACTTCTTAAGACCACTGTGAAATCATAGGATTCTATGCTGGGCTGAAACAGCATACATGGGCCAACATCTTCCACCCAAGAGAAAGGCATCCAAGGAAGATGGAGGAGAGGCTTCCCGAGGACTTTCTGTTATAGGCACTAAATAGAGAAGTAGATCCCAAGGAACACAGTTGGAAAATCAGTGTACCTAGTAATGTATGGCTACTGGTACGAGTATTCATCAGGGGAGTTACTCGGACACCTTGCCAAGTCACTAGTGTTTCACTCTAAGTCTAGTGTAGAAAACCTGAAGACAGCATTAAGATGCTGGCCTCCATTTGAGTCGCATGTCCTTCCCTAGAGAAAGTTGTTGATAGCTGAAGATTCCTGGATTGAAAACTAGTCTGCCTGTCAGGGAAACGACTCAGTGGGTAAAGAGCTCACCACAGGAACCTGAGGACCCGAGTTTGATCTTCAGAGTCTGTAAAACCTGAGCCCAGCAGCATGAGGAAGGGATGTGGAGATTTAGGAAGATGCCTCCATATGTACTCCTACATGGGCACAGGCGTGTCCATGCATACAAAATTCTAGCTGGATTGTCACATCAATATTCTGCAAATACGAGTCTATTTCAGTAGTGTTTGTATGGGTGCTGTTCAGTTATGAGTACCTAATACCAATGTGGGTGTCCATCACCCATTAAAGTGTTGTCCTTTCTTCTTGCAGTACCTTGGCAGGTTACAATGGCACCATCTTCGCATATGGGCAGACGGGCAGTGGCAAGACATTCACCATCACAGGCGGGGCTGAGCGCTACAGTGACAGAGGCATCATCCCGAGGACCCTGTCGTATATATTTGAGCAGTTGCAAAAGGTAAAGGGGGATGGGAGGAGATACCGTAAGGCATTCTGTGCTGTGCCTTCGCGGGGATGCAGGGCTGTAGAATTCCTCTGGCCTTCATCGTTAAAGGAAGGTGAGGATGTTGCCGGGTTGTAGAAATTATGAAGGTGCTTCTCTTGTCAGGATAGGATGACGGCAAGGCTGAGGATCCGTTTGAGATGCCTACAGGGCTTAAAGGCAAATGACAACGTGTGGCAGAGTGGGGGTGGGAATGGTGGATGCTCCTGTGTCTGGCATGTGGCTGTGTGTGAGGTGGTGTAGAAGCTGATGTTGGAGACCCACTATTGCTCTCCACTGATTATTTTTTGAGACAGAGTCTCTCATTGACCCTGAGCTCATTGATTTGGCTGGCCGGTCGGTGATTTCTGGGGATGTCCTTCCCTTCCTCCTAACCGAGCATGAGGGCTGTCCACCTTATGTCAGGTCACATGGCTACACCACCACATCCCGCTTTTCTCATGGGTTCTGGGGATCTGAGATCTTCACACGTGCACAGCCAGCACTTTGCCCACTGAGCCATCGTTCTCCGGCCCCCTTATGTGGATTTCTGATACAACAATTATCATAACTAGCAAACGTGGCATCTCTATTCCCATTTCATAGTTGGAAAAACCGAGCCTCTACTGATGTGTTTTTCTCTGGGTCCGCAGCTCTGTAGGCAGCTGCTTCCTTGCCTCGCCTCCACGTCCTCTCCAGCTCACACTGGCTTTGTTTTGTTGGCTGTGTTTAAATCCATTTCCTGAGATGAGTCACTTCACGTCTGTGGGTTTTTTCCTGCATTTTCTGAAAGTAAGGACTGAACTGCTCTGCAGGCTTCTCTGTCTCCCGTCCAGCTCCAGCAAGTCCCTGAGTTCTGTATAAATGTCTAACCGGGCTGTTGTAACAGTCACTGCAGAATTCCCTACTGAGTGCTATTTGCATTTTGAGTCTCGAGGACGAGAAGAAGTTGCTGAGATCTGCATAATTCTAATTGCCATCCATAAAGCAGCAATTACCCATTAGTTCAGCTCCTCCCTCAGTGGCCCAAGTGCGCCAAGTCCGTGTGCCAGAGAATGTGGAGGGGACGGCTGAGTGGAGGGCGTGCCTCATCCGGAGCCCTCCTCACCTCCACGTGTGTTCCTGACACTACCTGTCTGGCCTGGCATACACACGTTACAGGCAGGGGCTGTAATTTCCAATAGTTACTGTTGCCGTGGACCAAAGTGGAAGGCTGTCATCTTCAACGGATGGGCAGGGCTGTGTAGGCTGTCAGGGTTCTGAGGCCATGTGTCACTGATGGCATGTGATTTCTTGTCCCAGTGTCACAGAGCTGCTGTGAGGGGACAGAATTATGGTATTTTAAGATCTTACGCTAGAAAGATGGCTCAGTAGTTAAGAGCGTGCCCTGCTCTTGCACAGAACTTGAGTTTTATTCTAAGCGTGATCTCAGTCTCCTTACAACTGTCTATCACTCTAGCTCCAGGGGACTCGATGCCCTCTTTCAGCCTCTGCAGACACCACATTCTCATACACACAGAGAGAGAGAGAGACAGACAGACAGACAGACAGACAATTAAGAATAATAAAACCAAATCTTTGAAGTTCTTGGCACGCAAAGTATGCTTAGTTCATGGTCATTACTACCATGCAGTAATAGTCACATATGCAAATGTCCGACAATTGTTCCCACACTCATGAATATTCATATGTGTATATGTGTCCAAAGAATACCTGAGTTTCAGAAAACCTTTTGAAGCTCCCAGAGCCAGTGAGCCCAATTTCCTTAATCAGAAAAAGTAAATTCTCTTCTAACGGTTTTGTCTTCTAAAATATTCTCTGTGGCTACCAAAGATCAGGTCTGGAAGCCCACCAAGCATCCAGAGACTGACTACCTACCTGTCAGGGTTGTGGGGAGAGCCCTCTGACGTTGATGTCACTCTAATTCGTTGGTTACTTCTGAATAATTTCAAGTAATTTCCCGGGGTTGGAGAAAGTCCACCAGACTAACGCACAGCCAGGGGAACTGGCAGAGACCAGTTTCTGCCACGGGCCACATCACATTTGTTGTAACACAGAGAATTGTGCTAAAACCAGCCTGGCAACTTAAAGAGCCCATGAAGTGTGTCTAGAAAACACAGACCGTGCCCAGAGGTCCCTGCTGATTGTCTCAGACTGGAGAACTCATTGCAAGACTAAGGCCAAGTCTTTCTTCAAGGCAAACCAGTGCATCCTCTGCGGTGAAAGGCCCGTGAGTGGCGATGCATTTCCACTGGGCTTAAAGGTTCAGTTTGCTTCAGAAAGCCCTTCTCCTTATGTTGGGGCATCGTGAGGCTCAGACTGGGGCAGAAGAAGTGGCTGTGTGCAGAAGACACATGTGTTACATTATAGTCTGGCAACCCAGATGCTGACATGGACCAAGAAAGGTAGCTGGCCACACCACTCAGTGGGATCTCAGCAAAGCTGCAGGAGAAATGGAAACTGGAGGAGCCAAAGCACTGTCCTTCCCCCAGGCAGTGGGCCTGCCATTTTCCCGACTTAATCCTGCTCGTAAAGAAGAGAGTTCTCCATTGCAGATGATGGTGCAAGTGCCCTGTTCTCTTCTCCTGTCCTTTCTCTTTAAACCCCTGTGTTGTTTTAGCTGCTTCCATTGCGGCTGTGATGGAATAACCAACAAGACTGCTTGAGGGTGATCTTGCCTCACCGTTTGAGGCAGTAAATACACCATATGGGAAGGACGTGGTGATGAGAGCATAACATGGCGGTCAGTCACGTCATGTCCCCAGTCAGGAAGCAGAATTACGAATGCTAGTGCTCAGCCCCTTCCTCGCTTCCCTCTCCTGATTCACTTCAGGACTCCAGCCCGTGGGAAGGCGCCATCCACATTCAGGGAGGGTTTTCCTTCTCCAGTTCTACAGCTCAGGAAACCACCGCATAGACATGCCCAGTGTCTCCTAGGTGACTGAAAATCTCAAGTTGACTGCACAGATTACCCGTCACCCTTGTCGTTTAGTGGTTTCGAGACATGATATTTGAAAACAGTTATCAACACCAGTGACAGTGACAGAGACAGAGGCAACCGCCACAGTGGTTCCTTGGTGCCTGGGTATTTTGGGTAGGACTTGAAGTGTAGACACTCCTCTCTCATGGTAGTTTTGCAAGATCCTGTGTTATTTCATAAATTATTATTAGCGTGAGACCCTGTTAGGAGCAGGACTTCTCTTGCAGAGGATGGAGTTGGAGTTCCAGCATCCACATTGGGTGGCTCACAACTGCCAGCTCCAGGTCCAGGGATCTGATTCCCTCTTCTGGCCACTGTGGGTACCTGCACTCATGTGTATATACACATGAGTATACAGAGTAAATTATTAAAAATTTTTAAAAAGGATCTAAAATTCCGAGTAGTGGGAAAGTAAAGGAAATGAATTATGATCAAGGATGGAAACTTCTTTGCGACCGATGTCTTTGCTCTCTCATGGACAGACTGTTCACAGGATGTAAGTTTGTTTTTTTCTTAGTAGCCTTTTGAGTGTGTGGTGGTGGTGGGGGATCTGGAAAGTTAAAAAATAATGTATTGTTCAGTTCTACAACCAACTTGGCTCAGTGTATTTTATGTATAATGTGGAACCAATAAAACTAACAGACTGAAGTTACTTGTAATCATGGATATTGGCTATTACAAGAAAAAAAACCATTCATGCAGATGGCCGCAGCAACTCGAAAGTGTCACGAGCTGCAAATCTAAACCATATAACATGGACTGGTACGGGAGGGATGCTGTGAGCAGAGTCAGGAGACAAATGGCGCTCTCTCTCCAGCCAAACAGTTGTTTTCAGTCATTAAACTATGCCTTCTCCTTCCCCAATCAGGACAGCAGCAAGATCTACACCACACACATTTCTTACTTGGAAATCTACAATGAATGTGGCTATGACCTGCTGGATCCAAGACACGAAGCGTCCAAACTGGAAGATCTGCCGTGAGTAGCAGCTAACAAAGACCAGCAGGAAATGGTTTTCAGATGCTTCTTTCCATTGTTGCCTTTGAAATGGGCCGCGTTTCTGGTCTCGATCGTAATTAGCAAATACTGGCTAGCAACATCTTTCCGTAATGGGCAGGCATGATAGGATCTCGGATTGCTCGAAACTCAGGAGAGTGCAGTGGGTGGACTCAGTGGGCACTGAAGATTGGGGGCAGTACTTCACCCCCGCCACAGGAAACCCACGTATTCCTTTAATCACCCCCTTCTTCCAAAAGCATTATTCAATTTATGCAGCAATAAGATAATCTGAGAGAAAAATAAAATTGGAAGTTTTCCCTCAAAATCCTCTCTGCTGTCATTAGAACTGACATCCGTAGCCCTTTGATCAGATCAACACCAGTTGTTTGCAGTGAAATGCAGTCTTCAGATCTGTTGACAGTTGATGCTTCCCTGCCGGGGTCACACAGCCCTGCTGTTTGTTTGAAAACCGGCCTGAGTTGGAAGAGCAGTGGGTAATCATCCGTGTGCTTCTGTCCAGGTGTGGGTATGTACGGAAGTTGCCTATAGCGAGGAAAAATGTTTTAAATGTTTCAAAGATTCATTTTATGTTTGTGTGTGTGTGTGTGTGTGTGTGTGTGTGTGTGTGTGTGTGCGCACACGTGCGCACATGAGTGCAGATACCAGTGGGAGCCAGAAGAGGGTGTCTGATTGCTTGTGGCTGCAGATACAGTGATTGTGAACTGCATGGTGTGGCATGGGTGCTGGGAACTAAACGTGCGCCCTCTGGAAGGTGGTGTGTGCCTTTGATTACTCAGCTGTCTCTCCATCACCCGCATATATTAATATATTTCTATAAAAAATACTCTGAAACCATTTAGAAATACCTAGGAAGTTTTGGTGAAAAGGAGTACATGCAAGTTTTATGTTCAATAGCCAAGTTATTAAATTAGTTAAAAATTGAAAAGATAGAATAAAATAGTTTATGATCCATATACTCTTTTTTTTCCCATCAGAGAGTTTAATTCAAAAAGATGCTTTAAGCAGTTAAATATTACAGGGAGCTGAGTAAACGCTGACGGAGAATGGTAGGCCCCTCCCAAGCACCACATACGAAGCATGGCCTTGTAAAACATAACTGCTTAAGCCAGATGGTGAGTGCCCTGGCTAGTTTATGTCTACACAGCCAGAACCACCAGAGAGAAGCCACCCTCGATTGAGAAAATGCCTCCATAGTATTGGACCATAGGGAGTTTTCTTTTTTCTTTTTCTTTTTTAATTAATCATTCCATTTGTTTACATGTCAAATAATATCCCACTTCCTGGTTACCCCCTCCAACAACCCCCACCCCACATCTGCCCTCCAGCCTCCCCTTTGCCTCTATGAGGTGCTCCCCACCCACACTCTCCCGCCCCACCCCTCCAGCATCCCCCTAAGCTGAGGCATCAAGCCTCCCCCAAACCAAGGGCCTCCCCTCCCGTTGCTGTCAGGAAAAGCCATCTTCTGCTACATATGTATCTAGAGCCATGGATCCCTCCAGGTACGCTCCTTGGTTGGTGGTCTAGACTCTGGGAGAACTGGGTGGTCAGGCCAGCCTATGTTGTTCTCCCAATGGGGTTGCAGTCCTCCTCCACTCCTCCAGTCCTCCAGTCCTCCCACCAGCTCCCCCACCAGGTTCCCTGAGCTCCGTCTGATAGTTGGCTCCAAGCATCCACATCTGCGTTGGTCAGTTGCTGGCCAGGCTTCCTCAGGAACTGCCACACTAGGTTCCTGTCAGCAAGCACCTCTCGACCATGGCAACAGTGTTGGGTTTGGTGTCTGCAGGCATGATGGGGCCTCACGTTTCCATGGTGTCTTGGACCCTCCGGTGGGCTAGCCCCAGTCCTTCATACCCCACCCCCACTATATTTTTGTTCAATTTCCTGACCCTCTCACATCTCCAGATCCTGATGCTGCCACCCTTATTTCCTGTGCCTTCTTTCTCCCTTCCAGGTCCCCCCTCCCTCCACCTCCCACAATCGTCCTGTTGCCCCCTCATTGCAGGACTGAAGCATCCACACCCTGGTCTTCCTTCTCCATATGTTCTGTGGATTGTATTATGGGCTTTGGGGCTGATATCCACTTATCAATAAGTGCATACCATGTGTGTTCTTTTGTGTCTAGGTTACCTCACTCAGGATTATATTTTCTAGTTTCATCTGTTTGCCTGCGAGTTTCATGACATCATTGTTTTTAATCTCTGTGTAGTACTCCACTGTGTATATGTACCACATTTTCTGTATCAGTTCTGCTGAGGGACATCTGAGTTCTTTCCAGCTTCTGGCTATTATAAATAAGGCTGCTATGAACATAGTGGAGCATGTATGTGTCCTTGTTGTATGTTGGAGCATCTTTTGGGTGTATGCCCAGGAGTGGTATAGCTGGGTCCTCAGAACTATTTCCAATTTTGTCAGGAACCCACCAGACTGGTTTCCAAAATGTTTTCACCACCTTGCAGTCCCACCAGCAGTGGAGGAGTGTTCCTTTCTTCACATCCTTGCCAACATCTGTGTCGCCTACATTTTTTATCTTAGCCATTCTGACTGGTGTGAGGTGGAATCTCAGGGTTGTTTTGATTTGCATTTCCCTGATGACTAAGGATGTTAAATGTTGCTTTAGGTGTTTCTCAGCCATTTCATATTCCTCAGCTGAGAATCTTGGTTTTGCCCATTTTTTTAAAAAAAAAAGGATTATTCGATTCTCTAGAGTTTTAACTTCTTGAGTTCTTTGTATATATTGGATATTAGCCCTCTATTGGATGTAGGATTGGTAAAGATCTTTTCTTAATCTGTGGGTTGCTGTTTTGTCCTAATGACAGTATCCTTTGCTTTATAGAAGCTTTGCAGTTTTATGAGCTCCCATTTGTCAATTGTTACTCTTTTTTTTTTTTTTTTGGTTCTTTTTTTCGGAGCTGGGGATTGAACCCAGGGCCTTGTGCTTCCTAGGCAAGCGCTCTACCACTGAGCTAAATCCCCAACCCTTGATTGTTACTCTTAAACAATTAAGCAACATTGGTGTTTTGTTCAGGAAATTTTCCCCAGTGCCCATGTGTTCGAGACTCTTCACCACTTTTTTCTATTAGTTTGAGTGTATCTGGTTTGATGTAGAGGTCCTTGATCCACCTGGACTTAAGCTTTGTACAGGGTGATAAGCAGGGGAGGATTTGTACTCTTCCATATGCTGACCTCCAGTGGAACCAGCACCATTTGTTGAAAATGCTATCTTTTTTCCACTGTATTATTTTAGCTTTTTTGTCAAAGATCAAGTGACCATAGGTGTGTGGGTTCATTTCTGGGTCTTTTATTCTATTCCACTGATCTACTTGCCTGCGTCTGTACCAATACCATACAGTTTTATCACTATTGCTCTAGCATACCTTGAGGTCATTCCTATATTCTTATGTTAACATTGGGTGAGGTGTTTCGTGTGTCACCTTTCTATCTTCACATAATTGCAGAGATGGAGTCAGGAAAGAGAACAATTATTTGTATTATAAAAATTGGCTTAATAATGATGAGAGAAGACAGATCACCAACTCTATGGAAGAAAATAACTTTGCAAAAGGAGAATAAAGCTTACTTTTCAAAAATTGAAACTCTTTACTGTGAATAGGAAGAGAGGTGTTAGACATAGGGCATGGTTGGGAAGACTCTGTGCTGTGCATGTTGTATGACATCAAAGTTCACGTGTCAAACCCTAACAACCTGTGTGATGGTGTTGGGACATGTGCAGGTCATTACGGTGCAGCATACTTATTGTCCTTGTAAAAGAGTTGCTGTCCTTATAAATGGCTGTGAGTTTGGCCAGTCTACAACGTTGGGGACTCCAAGAGAAGTTGGTAGCTCGTACGTAGTCCAGAAGAGGGCTGAGCTAAAACCTTGATTGGGACTTTGAGCCTCTATTCCTTCGAGAAATATTTCTATTGCTTATGGTCTGCCCAGTATATTTACTGTCCCAGCAGGCCAGATGCACTGTAAAAAGGTATCCAGATGTCATGTGAAAGACGTTCCTGAAGCCCCAGTTTGAGGAAAAGCCTGAATGCCAGGCTTCTGGTTTGAGGTTCATTTTAGTTCTGATCAACTTATTGTTTTATAGTCTCCAGGTTGACCTATAGATCTCCAGTTTAAATATTGCTTAGATGTGTTTTCAATATATTTAGAAGGCAGCTCGATACCATATTCATTTCGCGAAATAATTGTAATAGGTTCACCTGTAAGAGCTATAAGCATCATAGTCAGGTTTCTCCTTGGCCAGGTTTGTAGTGGGCCTCAAATAAAGTAAAAAAGCCATTGGTTACACCCATAACATTAGTGCCACTGTCATGCCCTTGCGAGTATCTTGATCAGTCATTATTGTAGCTAACAGGGCTCACAGCTGGATAAGACTATTGATTACTTTTCTCCCCCAGCAGCTTGCATGATACCTTCCAAACCTATGAAAGCCGACCATCAGTGAGAGCATTTCCAGGTTAATTCCAGCTTGATTTCTTGAAGTCTGGTGACCAAAGCATGCTGTGTCCTTAGCAATACGGTGTTACTATCAATTTCTGTTGAGAAACTAAGAGTGATGGCAATGTCCTGCATTGACTCAGGGACATTAAAGATTGCTTTCAATTTCACTCATCAATACCCAACAGTCTGCAGATGTTGAGCAATCCCAGGAGTGAAGGGGCTGTCTCTGATGAACAGAGAAGAGAGATAAAACTGAGATATTTAGGAAGGAAGGAAGGAAGGAAGGAAAGAAGGAAGGAAGGATGGAATGAAGGAAAGGGAGGAAAGGAAGGAAGGAAAGAAAGAAAGAAAGAGAAAGAAGGAAGGAAGGAAGGAAAGAAGGAAAGAGGTGGAGGAAGACTTTGATCCAGATGGATTATCCTTTGACCCTCAAATCTGACTGAATTAGAACTGAAAGGTGAACCACCAAAGGTTGCTTTTGTCATTGTTGCCTGGGACCTAAGATTCAGAGAGGTTTGATTTACCCAGCATTTCAGAGCAATTAATTGGCAGCTTAGCAACGGGCTTCCCTGCTCATATGTAGCAGATGTGCAGCTTGGCCTTCATGTAGGTCCCGAACAACTGGAGCAGGGGCTCTCCCAAAAGCTGCTGCCTGAATGTCGGGTATATCTCCTAGCTGAGTAGCCTTGTTTGGTGTCAGTGGGCTGATACACCTAGCCCCACAGAGACTTGGTGTGCCAGAGTAGGGGGAAACCCAGGGGCCACCATCCTCTCAGAGGAGAAGGGAGTGGGGAGAAAGGATTGTGGGAGGGGGTAACTGGGATTGGGGCAGAGTGGGATGTAAAGTGAATAAACAGAAAATAAAATAAAGTAAAATAAAAACCAGATATTCTCACTTTCATGCTAGAGTGGCAAGAGGGATTTTAAAAAATATTTATACACTGGGGCTATGAGAATTAAGGCGTCCATTAAAAGGATTTCCATCAAAAACTTGAGAAGGTGACAATGAAGACTTTGCAGATACGACTTTGGGTCTGCAATACCACACTGTCTGTATATATTTATAATACAGTCTTCTGAGGTGGCGTGTGTATGGCAAGGAGTATGTCTCTCTTGGCTTTGTAGCCTCCCTAGTGTCAATGCCTTAATATTTTTAAATTATCTATGTGGCTGGGGAAGGGGCTCCATTGTTAAAGTGCTTGTCACCGAGTGTGAGGACCAGAGTTCAGATCCGCAGAACCCCATAAACGCAGCGTAGTTGTCAGTAATCTGAGCCTCAGAAGGCAGAGACAGGCTCTCTGGAGCAAGCTGCCAGGAGAGTAGCCACATTGGCAAGCTCTGAGTTTGACTAAGAGACCCTTCCCCAGTGAGTAAGGTGAAGAGCAATGAAGAATGATTCCCAACTTCAACCTTGCACACAGCCACATGCATGGGTGCACATTTGCATGCATATCCACACATGGCAAACATGCTTGTACACACATGCACATATGAAAATGGAAAAAGAGAAAATTACTTATTAAATTGAAACAAAAGGGTTGAAACTACGAGGGAGAAGAGGAGGTGCAGAGCCCAAATCATGCCCATGGGACCACTGTACAGCGTGAGGTCTGGTCAGGATGAGAAAAGACATCACTCTCTAAGTAATAGGATACACGCATGTAGTAGAAACAAAAATCTTCAGCTAGAGTTTTACACAGATGCTTTCATTTTCTGTTTCTTTATACAGTGTAGGCAGTGGGTCAAATACCATTTATCAGTCTTCTACTGTCTAACATCCAGAGCTCAAGGACTGGTGATGTTCACAGTGTGAAACTTTCTTGGTGATTTTTCTCCATTTCACACAAGAACAGTGATCTGGATAACTCTTAATGTTCCCCACCTGGAAAAGAACAAGGAGAGCGATTCCATTCTCCGAATGCCTCTACATCTGAGCTGCATTCTTCCCGTGTCCTCTGCATCCCTGAGCATGCATTCTTCCCGTGTCCTCTGCATCCCTGAGCATGCATTCTTCCCGTGTCCTCTGCATCCCTGAGCTGCATTCTTCCTGTGTCCTCTGCATCTATGAGTATACATTCTTCCTGTGTCTTTTGCATCCGTGAGCATGCATTCTTCCCATGTCCTCTGCATCCGTGAGCATGTGTGGAATTTATAGCAGCTCTCAGTCTGGTTGGGTTGTTGGTGGCGATGTCATGGGCTTGAGACACTAGCCTTCAGTGGCTTGTCTTTCATTACAGTGTTACACTGCTGACCCAGGTTAGAGGTAAACTGGGTGCACACACACACATACATGCACATACATGTGAATCAATGATAAAATAAAATAAACACACATACACATACATATATTACACCCACTACAAAAGTTAATGGAAGCAGTCATAGGCCTAAATACATAATTCAAAAGTAAGAATCTAGAGGATGACATGGAAGGAAATCTAGGTGAATCTGCATTGGGCAATGAGTATTTAGATAAAACAGCAAAAGAAAAATTCATGAAAGAAAAATGCTGATAGGTTGAACCTCATTAAAATTAATCTGCATGTTGTTCAGTGGGAGGCTCTTTCAGAAGGCCTGGTAGACAAGGCGTGCATGCAAAGGCAATGATACAACACCTATTTGATAAAGAATTTATAGCCCGAGCTGGAGCGACGGCTCGGTCCACAGGAGCTCTGGCTGCTCTTTCAGTTACTGAGTTGGATTCCCAGCTCCCACTTGTCTGCTCACAATTCCCTGTCACTCCAGGGAACTCATCACTTTCTGGCCTCCACAGGCACTGTATGCACGCTGTGCACATATATTGTACATATATTGCAGGCAAAACACACACACACACACACACACACACACACACACACAAGATAACACAGCTGTAAAACTGGATTTATATGCAGAATAACCCAATACCTCTTAAAAGCCAGTAAGAATAAAGCAATGGACGACTTAAAATTGGACAAAAGACCCCAGCAGCCATGTCTCTAAAGTCTAACACACAGGTGAAAAGTTAGCAGACGTGAGCAGGCTCAGCGTCATCTGTGATTAAAACAACGCCGAGGGGCCACTGTGTGCCCGCAAGAGTGGCTAGCGCCCCGGGGTCTGCCAATGCCGCAGGCTGGCGAGGTTGCGAACAGTGGAAATTCTCACTGCTGCTGAGATACGGTCACAGCTGGGAGGCAACAGAAGCATCTTACAAAGCCAAGCATTCATCTCACCTCATCGCAGTCATGCGCCTCGGTATTTACCCAGGTGAGCTGCAAGCCTAGATTCACGCAAAGCCCGCTCTCACGTGTGAAGAGCCGCTGTCACGTGTGAAGAGCCGCTGTCACGTGTAAAGAGCCGCTCTCACATGTAAAGAGTCGCTCTCACGTGTAAAGAGCCGCTGCTTTAGTGCTTGCCCCAGAGTGCCTGTCACCGTCATGTTCCTCTAGAGGACGAGAGGAGACTATGGTATATCCACGCGTGTTGTCCCTGCTTGTTGACACAGGGGAAGCTACCCCAAGTCACAGAAGACGCCTGCAGGCATATTGCCAGCACAAGGGTTGCTAAGAAAGCCTGCGCGTCCATCTGGCTGACATTCTGGAAAAGGCACAGTTATAGACAATAATGTGATCACGTGTGCTAGTGGGTAAGATGGAAGGTGGAGTGGCCAACAGAGGAGTCAGTCGGTGGAACTAGTCTGTATGATTAGGTGGTTTGATTGCAGTAAATATATGACGCTATACAGATGTCCAATCCCAGAGAATTCACAGCACAGAGGATGACCTCCTAATATGCTTAGCACAGAAACAATTCAGCAGCAGCAGAAAGAAACCAACATAGCCAGCAACTGGGATGAGTCTCCAGGAAACCTCACCTATGCTACCTGACTCCATTTCTGCAACCTCCTTCTACCAGGATGCTGGAAATGGAGAACAGAGCCCTGGAGCAGAGCAGTCAGGCAGAGAGAGGGTGGGGGAGTTGTACAGGACCAGCCTCAGTCATTGAAGACTGCTCAGCTGTGGATACAGTGAGATTCTCAGGCAGAATAAAGCTGTTAATGTTCATAATCACACAGCAGCACAGTATGATAACGCGCTCTCAATTCCATTGTCCCGCCTGTGATTTGTTAACAGTTCACAAGGCTTTCTCACTGGGGGGCGGGGGGTTGGGCTAGAGACGATGGCTCAGAGATCAGGAGCATGGACTGACTGCTCTTACAGAAATGGCAGCTCGCAACCACCTGTAACTCCAGTTCTGGTGAATCCAGTGCTCTCTTCTGGCCTCTGCAGGTGCCTGCATACATGTGATAGGCACACACACATGCATGCACACGCGCACGAACACACATGCGCACACAAAGTAAAATCATTTTAAAAAGTTGCTGTCATGGGGAAAAATAGGCTCCAGATTTGTGAGATTTTTCTGCATTGTGTCCTGCAGCTGATAGGAATCTACATTTATCTTGAAGTGTGTAATTTTTTAAATGTAACCAGCCATATGCTTATATCTAGATATGCACACAAACATGCACATTATGTCTTCAGTCTATTCTATATTTAAGTAATTTTAAATGAAAATAGAAGATGCTTTTGAAAGTGCCTCCTGTCACCTTGCTATAACGGGACAGTAGTTAGAGTTTAAGTGCGTCTCCTGAGGCAAAACGGGAGAACTGTTGGTCTTAGCTGTACAGAAAATAGACACCTTCCTTTGGGTAATTTTAGTCTTCCTAAGTGGAAAGCATACCATTTAAGACTGTGATGATTTTCATGGCTGTTACTGTAAAAGAGTCTCTGGCTGGAGAGATGCCTCAGTGGCTAAGGGTGCTACTGATCCTTCAGAGGACCAACATTCAGCTCCAAGCACCCATGTTGGGTAGCTCACAGATGTCTGTAACTCTGGCTCCAAGGGGGATCCGATGGACTCTCGTGGCCTCTTTGGAACACACACACACACACACACACACACACAAACACACACCACATAAAATTAATCACAATACAACAACAACAAAACCACAAAAAGACTCAGTAGACTCCAGCATCCAGCATTGGAATCTTGGCTAAAAGATACTGTACAGCTCTCTAATAGACACTTGTCCTAACAACCAAAACAACAACAGCAGCCATAAATTTCCGAAGGGAGTGGCAGTCTGTGGACAGTGCTATTGTGCAGTACACAACCTGTATGATTGAATGGAACCTTTGCAAGTTGACATTAAAGAAGAAAAAGGAGAAATCACAGGGTAGCGCTTGTCTGTACCATGAAAGCGGGGGTCCATATTCGTGCCTGTAACTTCTGGGAACTTCCTGTCCAACAACACAGTGCTGGAATGCGGCGGAGCCTGGACAGCTCTTTCATTGATGGCTTCCACTACTGAAAGCAAGAGCTTGGCTATTGTTCTTCCTGTGCCTTCCAGTAAGTCACAATGAGCCTACAAATTCCTTCTGAGTAGCCAAATGGAAATGATTGTGTTTATAGAGAAAATACGAAGCTTGTTGCTTCCCCATCATTAAGCAGGCTGGGTACACTTAGCAGAACTTTTCCACTTAGGTGTCCAACTCAGGACGATCGCTGACTTTTGCTTAAAATCTAAACATTTTAGAAACATTTTGTGGCGAAACTATTCACAGGCCCACTCCAAGGAATCAAATAAATAGTCTGGTGGGTTTCCATCCTGGAAGTAGAATGTTTATTTAAGAAACACTAATACAGTCCTCTTGCAGGCCTGTAAAAATTGTAGTCAGAAGCGAGGGCTGGGCAGAGGCTGGGGAAATAATGACCACTGTGTGAGAAGGAGCATGAAGGAGAGGGGCCGGGGAAGGAAGCAGTTTGGGCAAAAACATTTACCAGTGATCTTCATTTCTCCCCAACCTTAACAATGCCGCCAGCAGTGGTGGAGTTGAGACCCTTCTCATTTCCCAGTTAGCATCCAAGGTGAGAGGGAGGAGCCAGGCAGGGTTTCCAGAGCCTGAGAGGGGGCGGGGCTGACAGGCTGGCGGGAGGAGCTCCTGGGAGACTGAGCAGGAGCAGGCCAGGCAGTGAACAACAATCCAAGGGGCGGGGCAGAACCCAGGAGAAACTCAGTGAAGAGGAGAGAGAGGAGAGAGAGAGAGAGGAGGGGGGCAGGCTCAAAGACTGCGGGGGGAGCTAGGCATGGTGGGACACATCTTTAATTCCAGAAGTCTGGAGGCGTACACAGATCAATCTCTGTAAGTGCGAGGCCAGCCTGGTCAGCATAGCAAGTTTCAGGTGAAGAACAAGGGGTGCATAGTGAGACTCTGTCTCAGTAAAAACAAACCGACAAGTAAATATGACAGCACCAGGATGCAGATGGAGCCTTTCTAGGATGCCCATGAATGAGTACTGAGCAGACTACAGGAGACCCGTGGTCTTCACCATCAGCCAGCACCTATGCCTGGCTTTCAAAACCTCTATAGACAAACAGAAGATACAGGAAACACAGCATCAAAAACAAAACAAAACAATCCTGAGACTTAAAGACAGCAAAGTTATAACACACAGCCGAAACCACCCTGGAGGAAAACCGGGTACATGCTAATTGGATGCTAATTGGATTTTGACCAAGGCAGCAAAGCCAGGCCAGCACCCAGCAGTAATGTAGGCATTTGATTGGTCCAGTAGCCACATCAGAGGTGAAAGCCATGAAGAGTCTAAACGTCACTCCCAAGGTGCCAACAAGGAGCTACAGTTCTCTCCTCTCTCCTCTACTGTCACCGCTCTACCAGACACAACCCTACATCAGTGACAGCCATGGCTGGCCTCTGCAGTGAGCCCGCTCCACACCCCTCAGTGCATGCTGGAGTTTCTGTTTAACTGGCACAGTGGCAGAGAACCCAGACGTCGGGACTTCCTCTCAAAACGTTTTCCTTTTTAATGTAGTGATGAAATAAGCCCTGTGGGTGCTTAGCTGGATGCCCAGTACCCCACGGAGTCAGTCATTGCTGTGGTCAACATTATGTGGCTTGCTTTACCCATGGGCTAAATGACCAGTAGAACCTTCCTATGAAGAATAAATCACTGGTGGCCTGGGTCTGGGTCTGGCATTTCAGGTTCTTGGCACTTTACCCAAAGAATTGAAAATTAGGGCTCACTCAGATTTGCATTAGATGCAAGGTGACTTTGTTCTTAGCAAAGCAATAGTCGTAAAAGGACGTTGCCAAGATTGACAGCAGGCCACATGCGTGAAGAGCCCCAAGGGCACTAATTATTGCCTGGGGCTTCCCTTCCTGGCGTTCAAGAGCGGGAAAAGACGGTTACTAGGAGCGTAGGGAAGGTAGGCCTCTATTTTGATTGGCATATTAGGTTACATAATCATTTCTCTCTGTTGTACACATTCTTTCCCATAATGCATCAGATTTTAATCCTATGCACAGCCTATTATGAATAGCAATAAGATATGGTAAATTGAAGATTGTCCCTGAAAGGTAACTGGAGGACACAGTTTCGCCTTTCCTTCATCCACACCCAAAACTAGTCAGGCAAGATTGGCCATCTATCCTTCATACCCACATACACTTGAATAGACACGAGAAAGTTGACAAAAGCGGAGAGCGATCAGAGAAAAGTGAAACTCAGTGGGTATGGCCTCTGCTCCTCATGGTAATGCTCAAGGAAGGTTTAGGGCTAGGCTTAGAGTTAGGACTAGGTTTGGGGCTAGACTTCTGACTCAGCTCGGGGCTCTGGTGAGTACTAGGGTTCAGGCTAAGGCCAGGGTTAGGCTAGGAATAGGATTAGTGTCCTGGTTATACAGGACTATTGTGAGGGCAACTGTAAGAGTAAAGCTAGGACTGCAGCTATGGCTGGAGTGCAGCTATGGCTCCCCTCCTCTGTGTCCCTGCTGCTGGGCTCTTGCAGGGAAGGAGTGGGATTCAGTTCTCCTTGTTCATCCTCCATTCACTTTAGGCTGGTGCTGGAGGAATTCTTTTCCTTCATGCTCAGCGCCTGAATCCTTTCCCCTTTTCACTTCTAATATTTCGCCATCTCATTGCTTATTTTCTGACTTCACCTTCAAATATTACTTCACGTCTCGCACCTCCATAGGTGAACCTGGAGGTCAGAGAGAATCCCATCTTCCGTGTCCCTGGAGGATGAATTGACTCAAAGTGTCCTGAGCTGGTCTGAGGCAAAATCTAAGGCATGAGGGATCTCCTCAGAATAGAACACAGCTCATCCATGTCAATTCAGACTTTCTGGGCATTTTCAATATGCTCACTTCTGAGTCTTATTAAAGTATATAAATAAAGTATACTTGTTTCCATCCAGGGAAGGGAGTTTTTCCGTCTTTGTGGGTAGAGTCTGCAGTAGAGTCCTCTGCAGGAAAGGAGCACACCTCCAGGGACACATTGCCTGCAGATGTGCCAGGCCAGTTACATTTCCTACTGCGGTTAGTATTTTAAGTGCCCACAAATTACATATGAAAAGGCCAGAAACTTCCTTGAAAAATGGAAAAAAATGTAATTATGGTATTTGAAAAATCTTCATTTAAAAGGTAACCGTATCCCAAATAAGTTTTTTCCTTATTCACATATTTTATTTTTAAAAATAACTCCTCTGTATCCTTAAGCACTGCATGCTTCTACAGAATGTAAAGTACATCCCAGATTGCCTTCCTCCAACTCATCCATCTTTTCCTCAGTGTGTCACCTCCAGACTTCATGTCTTTTTTGATGACCCACGAAGTCTATTTAGTGCTGTGTATGCTCTTGGTTGTGAAGACCCTATTGCTGATGACCTAATACATTTTGTTTGCAGGACGTAGAGAAACCAGTCTCAAACTGGTCAAGAAACGTCCTTCCTGCTGGCTAGCTTTCATGATGTCTAGAGACACTAAGCAGGCTGTTGTGGCAGGAAAGTCTTCAGTGGTCTTTCTCAGGGATGGGCTTTGCATGATGCAATGCCAGCCCTCCAGACAGGATGTGGCCACTGACGCAGTAGTACTATGGTGGTTATTGGAGTAACCACCTTCTGATTGGACTTAAGACCCATTTCTCAGGAGGGAAAGTCCTGCCTGAGACTGTATTTCTGAGGTCTTGGTCTCTAGTAGAACATGCTACTGTTAATTTGCGAAATGATCATTCAGTGAAGCCGCCTTTTCACTATTTATGGTGATACCCAAACACATGAGCTGCTCTCAGCTTTGGTCAGAGATGCTAGTTTTTGCAGTGGGCAGCAGTCAATGCAAAGAAGTATAATTGGTCAACATGCTGAGAAAAAAAGATTTTAGTGCTCAGCCCTAATGTAGGGTATCTTTATCAACCCTGTCCCCTGTAAATAAGGTTTTACGGTGAGGAAATGGTGTGTCCATTTGCTTTTCCTTTAAAGATGAAGTGTCCCAGATAGTACCAACCTTTGCTCAACATCACCATTTTAAAGTTTGAAGCAAGTGAAACACTCCCAGAGATGCTGTTTGGCAAAACGTGTGAATGATACACAGCGCCTTGGAAAGGAACTCTCTCTAGTCACTCCACGGCTCCAATCTGTAGGTTTTTGGAGCAAGATTGGAGGAAGTTTTCCAAGTCTTGTTCACTGCAGGATATCTGGGGAAGGACCAGGAGAGAAGGTTCACCAGCCATCTCTGGATTCGGGGTTGGGAGGAACGAGGCTGGTTCTGGGGCAGCCCTAAGGTCACTGTACAGGTAGATGTGGTAGACAGTCAAGGCTCTAGCAGAAGATGTGATAGAAGAAAAAGTTTGTCATAAAGGGAGGAGGACTACGAAATAGCTTTGATGGACAAGATAAGTCTTCGTCATGAACTTCTTGGCTGTTTTTCTCACCCTGATGAGAAAAGTTCAGGAGAATCTCTCAAGGAAGGATGATAATTACCTGGGTTTCTCTCATATGCAAGCCGATGAGTCAGGTCATGTCCATCAGGCAAGATAAGACACCGAATGCAAAGTTGAGTGTATTGCCCATTTAAGAAACTGAATTATGACCAAAAACAAAACAAAACAAAACAAAAAAAAACAACAACAACAAAAAAACGATGGTGCCACTTCATTTCCTGATGCAGAGGTAGAGAGTAATGGCTTGCTCTTTTACTCGGATAGAGCGAGCGTGTATTCTGAGGAGGTTTCGTGACCTGAGATTGCACTGATGCAGTTTCTCGGCTGGGTGGTTGACATACTTTTCACAGCTTCAGTGCTGTCTGGCAGCACTGCCCACGGGCCGTCGGTGTTGGGTGCTGATCCAGGGGTGTCTGGTGCCTCCTGGGTTTTGTTCAGCATGTTCCACTAGCTGGTTTCTAGACATATGCTTGTTGTCATACTTCTAATGCTTCTCACCAGTACCTTCTTCTCTCACTGCCCCCCTCACGGCCCCCAGGAAAGTGACAATATTGGAGGACCCTGATCAGAACATTCACCTGAAAAACCTGTCTCTTCATCAGGCAACAACTGAGGAGGAAGCTTTGAACCTGCTCTTCTTGGGGGACACCAACAGGATGATCGCCGAGGTAACAGGCATCATGAGACAGGATAGAATGTGGAGGCCACAAAGACCTTCATAATGACATTGTCTGAATTGCACATTGCAGTGTAGGAAACCTAGATCCAGGGAAATGAGATCTTCCCTGGGTTACCTACTGTGGTTAGCTGTAATTTTCAACTTGATATCACCTAGATGATTTGGGAAGAGAGTCCCAGTGAGGGGTTGCCTGTATTGGGATTGCCTCTGGCCCTGCCAGTAGGGCAAACCCCAGCCTACTGTGGGTGGCATCATTCTCTAGGCTGAGCATGTGCAAGCAGGAACACAAGTGCATTTGATTTTCCTCGTTCCTTCCTGAGTTTGGGTGTGATGTGACCAGCTGTCTCGAGTTCCCACCACTATGACTTCCCCACAGTGACGGACTAGAAACTGTTTTGCGAGCTACAACAAACCATTCTTGTTACCAGTCACTCTTTGTGAGGATCCAGCCCCCCGACACTTGGTGTCAATTCTTGATTTTGGTATAAAGATAGGAAGCTGGAAAATATATTACATTTGAAGATTTCTCGTTTCCCTTTCACAGTATAGAGCTATCATCCTCCACACAAAAGCAATCTGGTCAAGGTCAGGTTCCTTGAGCAAGGACGCCTAGACCTTGTTCTCAGCCCACTGCTCTCTATTTCGCCACACTGTCTGACTTTTCACTTTTCTGCTTTTTAATTTAACACAGATTGTTTTGCATCTAATCAGTGGCAGCCTGTAAAACATCTTAATTATAAGATGCTTCCTTTTTCAAATCGAAAAGTATAAGGCACAGTTCATTCTTCCTACCCTCAGATTGCTGGTCTGGTGGCATGTGTTTATGTCACTGTGTATTTTCTTTTAGTTGGTGAGTTAATATTTGTAGAACACTCAGAAAATACCATGGAACACAGGAAGTTATGTGTTGTATGTTCCAGGGCAACATTTAGGACACATTTATACTGAAAAAGAAAAAGAAAGCATCCTTTGCTTATGTGACATTCAGATTTAACTGGGTTCCCTCGTTGTGTCTTGAGAGCCCTTGGGTAGCAGTCGGGAGTGACTCATACCTGAATCAGCTACTGAGCAGGGCTGGGGGTCGTGAGGCTCCGTTCAGTCACTGGACTGAAGGAAATACATGTAGCGTCAGTAGTGACCACGGAGGTGATGGCGGGGGTGGGGCTGGCAGTGTGAGAACAGGTGCACTTTCAATTATCGTTGTGACTTTCTTTTTAATTTTTGTAAAATATTATTTTGTGTGTATGACTCTTTTGCCTGCACACATGTCTGTGCACCTTGTGAATAACTGATACCCAGGAAAGTCAAATTTCCTGGAATTGGAGTTGCAGGTGGTTGTGAGCTGCCCTGCGGGTTTTAGAAACCAAAGCTGCTCTTAACCACAGAGCCAGCTCTCCAGCCCTGAGACTTTAAGTCCTGCTCTCAGACTGCCGTATTTCATGTTGTTGCTGATAACTGGTGGGAGGTAAAGAGGAGTCTCCACTGAGTGACCTGTTTTCTGCTGCGTGTCCTTAGACACGAAAGTGATAAACCTAGGTCCAGAAGGCCCTGTAAGATATGCTGTCCACATCTTACTATGTGGGCCCATAGTTTTGTTGATTTTTTTCTTACTGATTTTCATATGTATGTGCGTTTACATGTGTATTGGCCTGAATGTCTGCATATGCAGTTGGAGGCCAGAGACTGATAATCAGTGTCTTCTTCATTCTTTCCCCACCTCATATATTGAGGCAGAATCTCCCATCCAAGCCCAGAACTTGCCGATCTAGCCACTTCAGATAGCTGTTTTAGTCCAGTAATCCCCAGCTCCACCTTCTGAACGGAGGGGAGCATGGCAGCAGGCAGGCAGGCAGGCAGGCAGGCAGGCAGGCAGGCCCGCAGGCAGGCAGGCAGGCAGGCAGGCAGGCAGGCAGGCGGGCAGGCAGGCAGGCAGGCAGGCAGGCAGGCAGGCAGGGCAGGCAGGCAGGCAGGCAGGCAGGCAGGCAGGCAGGCAGGCAGGCAGGCAGGCAGGCAGGCAGGCAGGCAGGCAGGCAGGCAGGCAGGCAGGCAGGCAGGCAGGCAGGCAGGCAGGCAGGCAGGCAGGCAGGCAGGCAGGCAGGCAGGCCTGCAGGCAGGCAGGCAGGCAGGCAGGCAGGCAGGCAGGCAGGCAGGCAGGCCGCAGGCAGGCAGGCAGGCAGGCAGGCAGGCAGGCAGGCAGGCAGGCAGGCAGGCAGGCAGGCCGCGGGCAGGCAGGCCTGCAGGCAGGCAGGCAGGCAGGCAGGCAGGCAGGCAGGCAGGCAGGCAGGCAGGCAGGCAGGCAGGCAGGCAGGCA
Source organism: Rattus rattus (assembly GCF_011064425.1). Taxonomy (NCBI): domain Eukaryota; kingdom Metazoa; phylum Chordata; class Mammalia; order Rodentia; family Muridae; genus Rattus; species Rattus rattus. The sequence continues at coordinate 80,233,585 of NC_046157.1, read as the reverse complement.
GGCAGGCAGGCAGGCAGGCAGGCAGGCAGGCAGGCAGGCAGGCAGGCCTGGTGCTAGAGCAGTCAGCTGAGTGCTCACATCTTGAGATAACAGTCATGAGGCAGAGACAACAGGATTCAACAGGGAATGGTGTTGGCTTCTAGAAGACCCCGCCTGCTGTGATAACACCTCCAAGGCTACCCCTTCGAACAGCTCCACCCCCTGGTGACTAAGCATTCAAATACACGGGCCATTTTCATTCAGAGCACCGCACCTGCTGAGCCATTGCCACGATGACGATGACGGTTATTTACTGACTGAATAGTTTAGGTACACTGACCACCTTAGCTGGTGCTTATGGGACATGTGCCATATGTATTTAAGGACTTTTGACTTGATTCCCTCACTGGTTGAAAGTCTGCACAAGCTTTCTGTTTCCTGTTTGTATTTAGAGCTTCAATGTTTTGCCCATGAGGTCATCTGGGACACTCTTACTGTTTTCAAGAATTGGATTAAAGACTAAAGGCGGATTAAGGATGAGTGCAGGTAAAGGAGGAAAGACTAGGGAGAATCTGACTATCTCTGCACACAGGTTTAACAACAGCCGACCAGGAGATGCAGCAGATGGGCCCATGAGAAAGCAGAGGAGGCTGGCACTGCCTCAGTGCTGACCTCCCTCATGGGTGACTCGTGCCTGCAGAAGGCTCTTGCCATTGTTCTGTCTGCAGTGAGTTTTGGAAAGGTCCTCACCCTTTGATGAAATCAGTGGTCATAGCCTTGCCTGATCAATACACTGGGCGTCGTAGCAGACACTTTACACGCATCTTTAAAAATAGCATTTATTATTCATTTTCATTCATCCATTTATGCATGTGTTTGTACATATGTGTGCACATGCCAGAACACACATGTGAAGGGCAGAAGACATCATGTGGGTACTGGGAATCAAACTCATGCTATCCGTGTTAGCAGCAAGCTCCCTTAACCACCCATCCATTGCCATCACCTACCTGTGTAGTATTTCTAGCTCTTACTTTATTGGGGGAAACTGAGGTCGAATGGGTTCCGTGCCCTGCTGAAGCTCACCCAGCTTGCTGAGCGGATGCCAGGCTCCGCCCCTGTCCCTCTGACTCAGAAGCTCGTGTCCCTTCATACCACAGTCATCACATCGACATCTGTCAGCTATTTCAAGCATGGATGTACTTCTGAATTATCTCAGAAGTATTTCAAGTATTTAGCACTTCCGTTTATCTCTCAAATTCAATGAAAGCGACCACTCATACATAAAACTATAAATGCAGACTGCCAGCTCCTGAAAATTCCTTATTATTCCGCTCCTGACACGCCTGTCTTGGATCACGAGCTAGCTGTCAAAATGCAATTTGTCAGCATAGAACGAGCTTCCCCTGATAAAAAGAACACACTAATCATTTCTGAGGGACAGAGAAAAAGAGGGAGGGAGGGAGGGAGGGAGGGACAGAGAGAGAGAGAGAGAGAGAGAGATCCCAGTTTCCTTTTGCACAGACATCTCTAGAGGTTGTCATGGAAACCAGAAAACTTGTGCAAAACAAAGTCCAGATATGTAGGACACAAGGTGGAGCTTGCTTTTCTTTGGTATCCAGCCTCTTACAGAAATGTTGTTAAAACCAGTTCTTTATTTGGAAGTCTTAAGTTCTGCAATCCTACCACTACTTTGAATAATACTTGATTATGACCTGCAGTTAATTTTTCCCCAAGTGAGTGTGAATGTTTTATGCGCTGAACAGTGAGTGATCACACCTCCAGCCCTACCCCAGCAAAAGCTGGGGTGACTTGATATATCTTGAGTCTTGTAGTTGAGCTTTTCCCAGCATATTTGGAGAAGGCATGCTGTATGTTCTTGTCAGACACATCGGTCCCTGCTAAGTCTATTGGCATTTTTCTGGACCGGCCCCACCCCTGTTCTGCACCCATACATGGTAGAGGGTCAACCTGGACCAAAGCATCCCACAGCACTTACAAGCTGCAGTCCTGGGCTTAGGGAGTTGAAAGGAACTTCACTGAGGTGGGTAGCGCTTGCACCTGGCTGTTAACAAACGTCGGAAGAGTGAGCTGGCCCATGCTGCCTCTGCTCCTCATCTCCTAGCATCCCCAAGGTCTGCCAGTTGGCAGGAAAACAAGAAAAGCCTGTTGCAATTTGCACTTTAAGTGTTTGATAATTTTTTAAATTCTTTTTTATTTCCACAGAACATTTTTATTTATTTTGTGTGTGTATATGTGGGTGTAGTATGTTGCCTGTGGAAATCAGAGGACAGCTAGCAAAGTTATTTCTCTCCTTTCATTGAGTGAATCCTGGGGACTCAACTCTTCTCCTTGGACTTGGTGGCAAGGCCCTTTCCCCATCGGGCCCTCTCATCCCCTACCAATCCTTGCTGTTAGTAAGCTCTGAACATCCTTCGCCCTTGGTGCTTTCCCCCTGCTTCTCTCATGGAATGTTCTGGTATGTCTGGCTGACATGCTCACCCCATGTCTTGTTTACAGAGCCCGTGTCCATGAAAATTAGAAATATGGCCTGCTCTATAGTAGTCACTCAGTTAAAAAATAATGGGGCTGGAGAGATGGCTCAGTGGTTAAGAGCACTGGATGCTGAGTTCAATTCCTAGCACCCAGATGATAGCTCATGACCATCTATGAAGGTTTCTTCTGACATGCAGGTGTACATGCAGAGAGAGCATATACACACATACATATACATATATATACATATATACACACACGCACATATATATACATATATATACATATATATATATATATACACATAGATGGCATGGTTCTTTGCTGGGCATGCAAGCACATGCCTTTAATCCTAACACTTAGAAGGCAGAGGCAGGTGGATCTCTGTGAGTTCGAGGCCAGCCTAGTCTACAATGCAGGTTCCAGGACAGCCAGGGTGGTTATACAGAGAGATTTTGTCTCTGGAAAACACAAAAACAAAAACAAAACTCAAAAAATTATCGAAGGAATTGGTAGTGATGAAATAACTTTTTTATCACATATTGAGCAAACACTTTCTCCTTTTATATATTTCTTTTAGTTCATTTTGTTCTTGTAATGTCTGATCAATCTTTTCATGTCATGAGCTTTTTATGTTGTGCCATATTCTCAGATGAATCTTGCTATGACTAGACGGTGTTTTATTGTTTTGTACTGTAATTTGTTCTTTGGGACTGGAGAGACAGCTCAGTAACTAAGAGCACTTGCTGAACTTTAAGAGGACCCAAGTTCAGGTTTCAGTATTCGTGTCAGGCATCTCACAACTGCCTCTAACTCCAATTGCAGGGGACCAAAGTTATCTGCATTCATATGTATAGGCATGCCTGCACACACACACACACACACACACACACACACACACACACACACACACTCTCATATACCTTCACACACACACAGACACACACACTCACACACATACAGACACACACACCACATACACACACACACACACACACACACACACACACCCACACACATGCCTATACACACTCACATACATACTCACATACACACACTCACACACACACTCATACACATACTCACACACACTCATACACACACTCACACACACACTCATACACACACTCACATATACTCACACACACTTACACACACTCACACACTTACACACGCACTTACACACTCACACACACAGAGACACATATACTCACACACACATGCCTACATACACTCACACATACATACACACACACACACACACACACACACACACACAGAAGTTTTAAAAATAAATGCTTTAAAATAAATAAATAAGTTTGATCCCCAGTCAACAGGTTGTCTCCATGTAGGCCCAGGACGTGAGCAGAGCCAACAATCAGGAACTTAGAAGAGTTCTTTTCTTTATTATAAATTTATAGGTTATAATTGCACCCACTTGTACAGTGCCTCATGAGTACAGTGTAGAATAGAGTGATGAACTCAACCTAAGTAATCTGTCGCTTTTAGCTCTTTGTGTGGGATGTGTGCCCAGCTTGCTGTCAGGCACAGCAGCTGCTGCTCTGACATCAGGGAGGTGGAAAGCACCACCCTCAGGTGACAGTGCCACCCTCAGGTGATGTCACCACTGATTTCTGAATGTGGGTCTCTGATGAGCTATGAGAGGTGTCAACCTCCATAGCAACCACCTCCCTGTGCCTTATGCCCTCCTTCACAGCATTCTGGTCCCCACAGTTGGTCCTCAGAGAGGACCTTTTGGGCCTTGAACCCATCCGCATGTTTCTTGACCTCCTAAGTAAGCACCGTCTCTTGCAGAAGCTTTAATGCATTGTTGGCATTGTTGTGTTGAGTGCAAATGAGCTGTACTCAGAAACAGCCATGCCTGTTGGTGAACACACATCACACAGAGTCCAACACTGTGTGAGCTCCACACGTGTTAGAAGAGGGGGCTACTTTCCAAATATCCAGCCTACCAGTGAGGTTTATGGGGTTGTATAAATTATTTTCCCAAGGGCTAGTAAAAGTCCTTATGCCTAACGCTTTACTTGAAATAAACTCCCAGATTCATGTGAGTGTGTTTGTGTGGGCCTCTGTGCTTTGAGACTTCTGGACCTCCAGAGTGAGCTGTGTGACCCAGGGAAGTGCAGAGACAGTTGGGAGAGTGTATTGGAGTTGGTTGAGGGTGTTTATGCCAAATTTATGGACGAGGTTGCCCCAGTAGTACCAGGGTAGTGCAGGAAGAACAGTTTGGATTTACTGTGTGGTGGAGCTCATTAATGCCTTGCTGAAGCCCAGATCTTTTGTGTGGCGTGAGTCAAACGGGAGTATTTTAATTACAACTGGGGTGTTAGTGGGTCAGCAGCACAGTCTCAAGGACTCCATGTGAAAGGTACCCTAGCTGTATGGAACTAGTAAACTTCCTGCAAGATTTGAGAGCCCAGTCAGAGCAAAAATTCACAGCAGGAAAGATGTATTCCAACCCTGATCAGGTTATAGCCAGGTACAGCCAGAATAGCATCCTCTTATTCTTGATTCCCAATCAGCAGCTGGAAGTCTTAGCAAATTCTGATAGCGATCCTACTATTATCCAATACACACACTAGGTAGAAGCTAAAGACAGCTTTGAGTGCTTACTGCATGCCAGACACTTCCTTCTCAGATCCTATATATGACCAGTATTAGAAATAGACAGTGCGATTGGCTAGTGTTTTAAAAATACTTATCCTACTTGTTAAAATTGTGTGTGTGTGTGAGAGAGAGAGAGAGAGTCTGTGTATAGTTACCTGTGAGTCCAGTGTGTGTGTGTGTCTGTGTGTAGTTACCTGTGAGTCCAGTGTGTGTGTGTGTCTGTGTGTAGTTACCTGTGAGTCCAGTGTGTGTGTGTGTCTGTGTGTAGTTACCTGTGAGTCCAGTGTGTGTGAGAGTCTGTGTAGTTACCTGTGAGTCCAGTGTGTGTGAGAGTCTGTGTGTAGTTACCTGTGAGTCCAGTGTGTGTGTGAGTCTGTGTGTAGTTACCTGTGAGTCCAGGTACCCAAGGACACCAGCAGGGGGTGTTAGATTCCCCCGAAGCGGGAGTTACAGGCAGTTGTGACACTGAGGGACAAACATTGATTCTCTGCACGAACTGCAAATGCTTCTAATTGCTGGGCCATCTCTCCAGCCCCTGATAGTGATAGCAGGATTTGACTGATCAGGTAATTTGAGTTCTGTTCTCATCCAGCCTAGCCTAGTGGTATCACATGAACTGAGATCTACAGTGTCCATTAACTAAGCCAAGTGGTACGGTGGAGGCTTTCTCAGAATGCTAACACGGACACCCTCATCGTGACTCTTCTAGATATAAGAACTGAGTCCCAGAGGTTGCTCCAATCTTTAAAATTCTCATCTCTAATTAAAGCTAGAAGAAGGCAGTCATTTTTACCCTCTTCCCTGTTATTGAAATTTGTTCACAACAGTAACAGAAAAGGGAAAAGAGAAAGGGGAAAAGCCATTTTCAGCAAACCAAGGAAACAGCTATAACCTCAAGCTATGAGAGACTCTGCCAAATCCCATGAAGCTTGAATTATGGTAAGCGAGGGTGCTAAGCGCCAACACATGTAACATTCGACCTCAGGCAGGATAGAGTTTCTCCTAAAGAAAGGGTCACAATTCTCAAACACAGATCCGATGATCCTCTGGTTAGGGTGATGAGGTCTGAGCAGAGGAGAGTCTCGGCATGTAATATAGATATTCACACTGAATCATGGGAGGTGGGGCCAACGAGAAGCCTTAAATGCAGGCCATCTGAAGGCCAGTGGTCTAAGCCATGCCGAATGCTGGCCTTTGGTGAGCGGGGTTCAGAGAGACAATGATTTAAGGGGCTACATATAAGCCTTTCCAGACCCATCACTGCAGACCACTGGCAAAGTTTATGCTAGTAATGTCAAGGATGTAACAGTCCAGTGCGGATTAATGTATCCAACACACAATCCTAGTGTGAATATTTCCTTATTAACCCATAAATAATCAGAACGGAAACAGCCTGAGACCTAAGCATGTGTTATGGAACAGACCCACATATGTGCTGTAGACCAGGGATTGGTGCCTTTGTTGAAAAGCTAAATCCATGAAGGAGGTCAGGGTGTGTTTATCATCTCAAACACATCCTCCACATTCAATATTTATTTTTCTTTAAAAAAAATAGCATAAATTTATCAAGGTATTGAAAGAAAGTAATTACAAAACCTAGCCAGAAAAACTTGAACTCAGGGAAAACGTGAGAGAGTAATATTAAACAGGTAAATGCACAATTAAGAAGAAGAAAAACCAACGGGGGCAAAGGAGAGGGGCCGAACACTGCAAGTAGGCGGGAGAAGGGAGCCTGAACCCCGCCAAGCTTTGTACCTGAGCCGGGGATGCGCTCACTGAGCCAGCAAGCCTGGTCTGTCAGAGAGAGGGGAAGCCTTTCCACCTCTACGGTCTGAACTCACGGTGCTATCCGTTAACTCCCTGTGACAGCCCAACCTGGTGAATGTTTTGTGGTTATAAAGAGCGTGCTTCCTCCTCACAAGATAATAACTCATTATCTCCTCGAAGATTCAAATGAAGCGTGGCCTTTCAGTAAGACAACAATGTTATAGTGTGGTAAATGTCATCAGCGCTCCTGTGAGCATTCAAAACGACTTACAGTTTTAAAAGACGAAGTCATCTGGACAAGGTTCACAGAGGAAGAATGCTTTCAGAAAAAGAACTGAACTGAAAAGAAGAAGGACGATGTGTCAGGTAATTGAGGTGGGTTAATTATTGCCATTGAAGAGAAATGTAGCTCTGCGTCTCCAGGCAGACAGCTGAAAACAAGGGGCATGTTTGAACATCTGGGTTATATACATCCTTCTTCAGAGAGCATGCTTACCAGGGAGCGGTGAATTGTAGGTAGACTATGGATAATGGTTTGAAGTATGTTGTGTGTAAAGGGTCATGTCTTGTCTGTAACTTTGAAGACATAACACAAAGCCTTGTTTCCACCTGGCTGTCTCATTATGCCATCTGAGAGCTTATTAAACTTAGCTGAATATGACAGTCAGGACCCAACCATGGCACTGATCAAAACGGGCTGTTCAAGGAAGGTCTTCAGTTTGCAAAGAGGGTGGGAACTCTGGAAAGTCGGACAGGCTAGTGGTGCGACCCAGCAACGGCTGGCTACAGAAATGATTGTACCAGGTGGACAGCGCTGAATGGAGACACGAAGATTCCTGGTCATGGAAAGGGGAGGACACCAGGACATTTCTTGATCTGTCTTCAGTGCTGGGCACCAGCTCAGAGGGCACTTCTAAAACGCCGCCATTAGAGCTCACCCTTAGTGAGGCAGGAGAAGGACAAGGACCTCTAGCACGTGCCTCCTTGTATCTGTTCTTCAAGGAACTGACATATTGCCCCAATGCCTTGTTTATTTATGGCTCATCAAGAATTCAGAAAACCTGGTCAGAGGTCAAGGTCGGCTCTGACCACACAGGAGCTACTCATTGTCAGTGGTTATTAGGTCTACTAGGGTCAGGTCCTTGCACTGCATCTGAGCTGGGAGTCCTTTTAAGGGTTTTCATGACACCAAAAATAAACTTCAGGGACTGATTTGACTTTGTTTCTGATTGTGCATTTGGAGCTTGGCCAAATTCTAACAGGAAGAGATCTCCCTGGCCAGAAAGACATGTAGAATATTTGCAATGGGAAGCCTATTACTAGGTGACAAAAATGGAGAGATGGGACTCAGCACCTTCACCTCTGGAGTGCACCCTTTGGCTTCCCCACTGAGTCACAATGTCCTCCAACTCATGTCTTTTTCTGATCTCAATGTCCAGACTCAAAGACTGTGCAGAGAGCTGGCTGTCACATTTAAGATTTGTAAGAATAAAATTGTGTGAGCATACACCAGAATTCTGCTTGGTGCGTTAGTTCCACTTGTGTCCTAGATGTCTGCACAGTGGAACATAATGGATGTTTTCATCTTACCTGTCACTATTAGGCGGATAGACTGCATGAAACTGTTTACGATAAAGGTTCGAACCAAGTGTCCCAAATTCTTGAGAAATGTGTTAACACTTAGCTTGATACTGTTATTATTATTTTACATGTATCTATATATGAAATTCATCTATATCTATCCATCTATCTCTATCTATCTTTCTATAGATAGATAGATAGAGACACAGAGAGAGAGATAGATAAATGATAGCAGAGAGAGAGAGAGAGAGAGAGAGAGAGAGAGAGAGAGAGAGAGAGAGTGTCAGATTTGGAAACTTTAAAGCTGGATTTTAAAGGGAAGAAAAATATAAATAATTGAATTTAAACAGTGAAAAACAGCAGTAGCAAAAAACCAATATGAGATACTTATTGTCTTTGCAAGCTACATCCAGCTGTGATTCTTCTGTAATCACCATTTTAAAAAGAAAAAGAGGGGGTTCGGGATTTAGCTCAGTGGTAGAGCACTTGCCTAGCAAGCGCAAGGCCCTGGGTTCGGTCCCCAGCTCCGAAAAAAAGAAAAGAAAAAAAAAGAAAAAGAGGAGGGGACTTTCGGGGTTATGCATCTGCCATCATACTGAGAGCAAAGCTGTCTTCTAGCAGAGTATGGTGATTGCTCAGGTTGATAACAGCAGGGCTGACCACTGACCAGGACTCCTTATAAAACCACTCTGTCGGAGCCGGGGAGACAGCTCAGTTGCTAAAGTGCTTGTATGGAAGCATGAGGATCCGAGTTCAAATCCTCAAAATTCACATAAACTCTGACCTCACTGTGCCTATGATCTCAGCCCTGGTGATGCAGAAGCAGAAGCAACCATGGGCCTTGCTGGCTAGCAGGGCTGACCATTTTATTGAGATTGATTCAGTGAGAGACGCTGTCTCAAACACTCCTGCGGAGTGTAACCAAGAGAGGCATCGAGATTGACTTCTTCTCCTCAGGCAGAGGCACATCTGTGCATGCAAACGAGTACACCTGTGTATAACACACACACACATACACACACACTCACACACACTCACACTCACACACACTCACACTCAAGCACCTGCACACTTACATGCACACACATGTATGATTTGTTTCTTATCAAAGGTACTGGGTTGATTCCCCCCTCCTTTTTGTCATCACTACCTCTTTTTCCCCAACTTTGATTTTGGCATAACTGCCTCTCAGTTTGGCTTCTCAGAGAAACAACCCAGAAGGATGCAGTCTTCTGACCTCTGACCTCCCACAGGGGAAATTTCCACAGAGCCATCACCAATTCTGACATTAAGTTTTCTTTAAATTGTTAAACCACCCAATAGATTGCTGAGGGTGTGGAAATCGCATGTCTGCCGACCGATTCCAGACTTGCTGGGCGTCTACAGTGGAGGCACCAGGCTGTTCTTATCAGGGGTGAATCGTCGTTGCCAAATCCTTCTTGTGTGCTGGAGATCGCCCCGAAGCTTTTTATATTCCTTTTAAATAAAATTGCTGTACCTGGTCTATTTTTCTCTCTCACAAAGCTGCTTGGAGAATATGCTAGATAAGGAAAAGACCCAGGACCCTACAACTGGGGAAATAATTCTCCTTACTTCTTCCAAAGTCAGATATATTATAAAGAGAAAAGTCAGAACAGAAAATAAAACATTTATGCTATTTAATTCCAGTCGAGAGATTTCCAGTTGGAAATATTTTTCTTCAAGGTGGTGACAATTTAAATGATATTTCTCCCCACCCCTGCCAGCACCACCCGTAGACTCAGGTATCTGAACACTTGGTGGTGGCATTTTGGGAAGTTAGGAGGCAGAGCCTTGCTGGAGGAAGTCAGTCACTAGGGACAGGGTTTGAGAGTACACAGACTTGACCCACTTCCAGTTAATCTCCATCTTCTCTCCCCACTCCCCCTCTCTCTTTCTGTGTTTTGTGCTTGAGGGTCAAAATATGAACCCTCGGCTTCTTGCTTCTGCCACTTCTGCTGTCACACCCTCCCCACCATGATGGACTCTTACTCCTCTGTATGATAAGCCAGAATAAAGTGCTTCTTCCAGTTCCTGATATTGGCCATGATATTGGTCGTGGTATTTTACCACAGCAACAGAAAAGTAACTGACAGAGACGTGTTCTCCAACACCACCACCAAACAGCCCAAGTATTCACAGCGTCAAGGGCTAAGCCACCCGGCCTGGTGTCCCAGGCACTTATGCTAGTACTTCTATTGTGAGCCTCCTAATCCAGTCCTTTTTGTATGGAAGAACTGGATATGAAACTTTTTAACCAGTGGGGTCAAGATTAGGCAAGACTTAGTTAATGGTGGGGTTTAACCTGTAGGATGTGGAGAGCAGACAAGTCGAGAGCCCTCATAGGGGTGGTAGTGTTTCCAGGCTTCATTGGAGAGCTAATGAACACAGGAATGAGTGGGTGAAGACCCCCATTCTGGAGGGCACTGCCAATCAACACTTGGAGAAGCTGGACTCTCTCTTATGTGGTCCTTCTTAACTAACTTTGCCGTGGGCAGCCAGGAGCAAACACACTAGAACAACACATTCAGTCTAAAAGAAACATTTAGTCTTAGGTTAATGGAAATTCTTGCAGTTTTGCTGCATAATTGAGTGGCGATTTAGGATTAAAACAAACAATGAAAGGTCGAGGTGGACAGCAATAGTATACACACACATGATTTGTGGCATTGATGGCTGTGTTAACTATGCGTGATTATTTTCGAAGTGACTGAAAATAGATCAATATTACAAAAGTTGTAACAGTGCCATGTGTGAACACAACGCATGGCATTCAGCTGGTTGCTGCTCCTGCTGGCAGCAGGTCCTGGGTTGGGAGCTTATGGAATGCAAGACTGCAGAACACAGGATGCTCGAGGCTTTCAGCGAGGCTGCAGAGGGAAGTTAAGGATGCCAGGCAAGGACCATGCCGGCGACAAACAGAGAGAACATAGGGCTGCTCATAGTCTGCCACCGGGTATCCCAGGCAAGCCCAGATCGCAAGTGCAGGATTTAACACGTCCTGCCTGAATATGGGTCTTGCTCTGCTCTAATGCCTTCCTGAATCATCTTGTATTCCTCTCACTTAGGAGTGTTTGTTTTGCCGTGCTGTAAATCTGTATGGCGTTTAAAGCTATTGGGTATGAGTTTGTATATAAGGACTATCTTGCATCACAGGGAAGGCTTTAGACTTCAAGACTGTGTGGGCAGCCTTGAGCATGTAGAGCAGAGGTTCTCACCTGTGGGTCGTGACCCCTACAGGGGTTATAAATCAGACAGCCTGCATATCAGCTATTTGCATTACAATTCATAGCAGTAGCAAAATCATAGCTCTGAGGTAGCAATAAAAGTAACTGTATGGCTGGGGGTCACCACCACATGAGGAACTGTATTAAAGGGTCACAGCATCTGGAAGGCTGAGAACCAAGAGCTCCAAGAATACACAACGAAGCACTGCTGAAGAGACTTTGGGAAGGACATTTCTGTCATGCTCAGGACAATCATTTCTCTGTGGTCATCAGTCTTGATTGACAACCCAGTCATATTTAGAAAAGCATACTCTGGGCAGGTCCATCCAACAGGCTGGGGACCTGGGTGGGAGCAAGCACATGAGGATGGGTGCAAGGCCACCCCCATCTTTTGTTTCTTGGTGGGCATGCAGTGAGCAGTCTCTGCTCTCCGCCCCTTCCAGGATCATATCCTTCTTGCCTCAGCCCCCAAGTGATGGGCCCAGCTGACCCTGGACAAAGACTTCAGAAACCATCAGCCCAAAGCGTAATTCTTCCTTTTAGATAATTTTCTCAAGTATCTGACACACAAAAGGATCTGGTTTAAGCAAGGATATGAAGAGGAATGGAAGGTGTGTAGCCGCATTTGATCAGAAGCCAGAAGGAAAATGCCCACATCCACTAGCCAGGGAGAGCAGAATCAAGTATGGTGGCTCTCCCAATCCTAAAGCTTCTACTAGCTGTTTGGTGAGGACCTGTGTTTTCATTTGTAGAAAGAACAAAATTGAGAGAAAAAAATGAACTTATAGATTATAATGTTGGATCAAAAAATGCTAATGTGTGTACATTTATGTGATTTGGGGAGATGTATGCTTGTGTATATTTGTGTGCATGTGTATATGTGTGTAGGTGCGCTTGTATTTATATTTGTATGTGCATGGGTGTATGTGTTTTCAAAGCACAGGGAAGGGATTATCTCTTGTGGGGTAATAATACTTCACAGGTATTCATTGGCGATACGAGGTCTGGATGGGGCTGACTTCAGGGAGTAATACCTAGTGTCCTCTATTAAGGCCTAAGGCTAGACTGAACCCTCCCTGGGGTCTCGGATGCTGCACTCCGCAAGGCTTCCAGGGCAATTACTAAGTCTGCAGTGGCTCTAGCACAGTCAAGGGCTTTAGAGCACTGCACTGGGAAAGGTCTTGGTAAATTGTTACATGCGGCGCCCTTGAAGGAAAAGGAGATATTTAGCCTTAGGAAGCATGTTGCGTTAGTCCAGAAATATGGATAGGGCAGATGGAATCAAGCATGCGTTTTGGAAATGCTACCCTGTGGAGAATAGTTGGTGAGACAGAAAGAGATATAAGAAGGCTGGGCAAGAATGCGCTCATCCAGTAAGAGGTGAGTGGTGATTGGCTAATTGTAGAAAGGGGTTTCAGGCCTCGAGGAGCAGAGTGCATGGGCTGTCTACCATGAGACACAAGAAAGGAAAACTGACGTGATTGTCGAGGGGGGCATTGTGGTCAATACACAGGCAATCGTAAGGTAGGCTGAGGAGAGATGGTTCGACAGGAGCACACTTGCTGCACGATGACCTGAGTCGGTCCTTCACAGCTTATGTAAAAGAGCGTGTGTGAAGGCATGTGGCTCTACTCCCAGTGCTGGGGAGGCAGAGACAGTAGGACCCCTGGGACTCACAGGTCAGTAAGACTTGCCTAACCAGGGAACTCCAGGTTCAGTGAGAGACCTGTCTCAAAAAAATAGTACAGTTCCTTGTTTCATGCTTTAATAAAACACCATGACCAAGACAACTTATAAAAGAAAGCATTTAAATGGCCTCACATTTTCAGAAGTCTGGAGGCCATGATGGCAAAGCAAAGGCAAGGTGGCTGTGACAGCTGAGAGAGAGAGAGAGAGAGAGAGAGAGAGAGAGAGAGAGAGAGAGAGAGAGAGAGAGAGAGAGAGAGAGAGAGGAGGGAATGGGGGAGAGAGGGGAAGAGACGACAGACAGGCAGACACACACCCTGGGGATGGGTTAAATATTTTGAAACCTTGACCCCTCCCCCGAGTCACACAAGGCCATGCCTCCTAATCCTTCCCAAGCAGCTTCACCAATTAGCCAGGAACTCTTTTCACTCAAACTGCCACAGAGAACAATGAAGGAGCAACATTCAAGGTTGACCCCAATACACAAAGATCAGCTTCAGTGCGGAGCCATGCGTCTTGTCCACCCCACCCCCTTTTTATTAAATTTGAGACAGGGCCTCCCATTTACTTAGAGCTTGCTGGGTAGCTTAGGCTGACTGGCCAGTGAGCCCCAGGGATTTTCCTACCTTCACCTCCTGAGTACTGGGATTATTAATGTACACTACCATGCCTGGCTTTTTATGTGGGTGCCAGGGATAAAACTCAGGTCTTAGTGCTTACCTGGTAAACAAGTTCATTTTAATCGTCAACTTGATAGAACCTAGAATCGCCTGGAAACGGGCGTCTCAGTGAGGAATTACCTAAATCAGATTGCCCTATGGACATACCTTTGCAGGTACGTGTGTGTGTGTGTGTGTGTGTGTGTGTGTGTGTGTGTGTGTGTGTTATTAATTGATATAGGAAGACCTTGCTCACTGTGGGTGACAGCATTGTCTCGGGTCCCGATCAAGCGAGCAGTGAAGCAGTGACGCATGCATGCCTTGATCCCTCTTTGTTCTTGAGTGAGCATGAGGAGCTGCTTCAGGTTCCTACCTATGACTTCTTTACCACGTGGAATGGTAAGCAGAAGAAAGCCCTCTCTCCCCTGTTGCTTTCTGTCCCGGGTGTCTGTCATAGCCACAGAAATGGAACCAGACCGTGTGGCCAATACTTACCGCACTGAGCCACCACCCCAGCCCTGCCCACTTCCTTTGCTGAGCATGTCTCTTCCTCACCTCATGGCCGCCTCACACACACCTGGGCTCTCCTGTCTGACGAGACTGCAAGTTCTTGAGCTCCAAGGCCAGGTATTATTTTCCTTCATCCGCCGCACCACCTAACACAGCTATCTAAAAAGACTGACACAAAACACAAAAGCTCTCTTCGTGCAGATGATTAATCATCCCGAGGATTTTTCCAAAGGCACCGGCAATTGCCAAGAACACATTTGCTTAAAACATGTGCTCAGTTTTGAATTGAATCTGCCTAAATGGCGCCATCTGTTCTCGGGCAATTTCAGAAACATTCAAATACTTTTTTTTTTTTTTTTTTTAGTTCTTTGTTTTATTTTGTATTTTTACCTTTAAAAGGACAGGGAACTGGCATGCCCATGAGGCATAGAGACTTCCCTGACTAAACACAGAGCAGACGTGGGCACATCGAATGAACAGACCACATAAAGAGCATTGTCTGAGGTCTAAGGAAATTTTTATCTAAGAGGACACCAACAGCTACGTCACAGAGAGAGCACTTACGAGACAGAGCTCGAGGCATGGATTCCTACAGTATATTCCCATGGTATATTACTGTGCTTAATTGCAGACGCCAGAATGCTCTGATTCTTGTGAATCTTGAATTCCTTTGAAATGGGCACACAACTTCCAAAACTCATGAAAGGGCCAGGCTTAGTGCTGTTTTAGCATCAGCGGCTTGGAAGGCAGGAGCAGCTGTCGGAGACTAGGTTGTGCGATCCCAGCATTACCTGCCAATTGATCTTCAGTTCCGTCCACAGAACGCATCGTCTCATGAAAGCACCAATGGCGTGAAACCTGTGTTTAAGTTCCACAAATAACTCCCAGCCGCTTCCAGAACACCTCCAGTCAGGTTCTATATTTAAGTTTGTGGTTTCACATGAAGCTGTTTGCTGACCCACTTCAGAGGGATAGCCAGAAACAGACAGACAGACAGACAGACAGACAGACAGACAGACAGAAAGAGAGAGCTCGCACGCTGCCTAGATTGGGTTTTGTTATTGTGGCAACAAATGATGGGCCACATTCTCATCCTATTTAACTTGTTCACTGCATCGTAATCTCCAAACTATTGCCAGCATTTTGACATCTGTGCGTCTCACTAGCTGGTATGAATCAGCCATGGTGTGTATCACGAATTTATATTGACAGAAAGAATTTCTGATTTACAACACATCAGCCTGTGCTTCTCCGTCCGTGGGCACGTGTGTCCACGCTGAAATCCTTTGGCCCAGAGCCAAATGGCTGTGAATTTGTTCGCATGAGTGTTTGTCCGGAACACTCTGGTTTTATTGACCGCATAATCCTGCTGACCCAGGGCTTGCTTTTCCCAGATCATATTTATTCCTCAGAGAAAATGTAACCCACAGTAGTGTAGAGACTGGCATGGCCAGTGACTGCTGATGTTTTCACTTTTCAGAATTTGCTTCTGATTATTTATGGTGATGATGGGGGGGGTGGTGGGGGTGGTGGGGGTGGTGGTGGTGGGGGTGGTGGTGGTGGTAGTGAACAGCATTAATCCAGTCCCCGACAGAACCCTTGTTTCCTCTACCACTCTCTTTTACCATTCATTCTGTATCATACGTCTGTCTTACCATTCTGGTACTCTACATGCCCATCCACCACAGTGACCCCCTACACTCTTCCTACAGCATTCCTAGCCCAAAGGTTTCAACTCTTCCACATCCTTGCCATGGAACACGTCCAGAGGCCTAGACCCACAAGTCAGGCTTACGTATCAACGTTCCCACTTCTCAGGACCAACTTTCTATCTCAGTTTCTCTTCCTGTTGCTGTGATACAATATTTACCAAAAGCCACGTGGGCGGGGGGAGAACAAGGTTTCTCTAGAGCACAGTTCTAGGCTCGGCCCATGGTGGCAGGGGAATCATGGGAGTGGGAGCTCGAGACAGCTACTCGCATTGCATCCCTGATAAGGAAACGGGAGCGGAGGTGAACGCATGCTTGTTGATGCTTGGCCTCCACAGCCCAGCGTCCCCTGCCCAGAGGATTCCACACAGCCATGTCCAGGTGCTAGACTCTTTCAAGGTGACAGTGCACGCTACCACAAGTCTATTGCTGGTAGAGCATGAGTCCCTTCGTTGCCCTTTGTCTTCCATCCTTACAGGAGGCCGCCACTATTATTAATGGCGCATAATTTCCATGACGACGGTGTAACCTCAGAAGTTCGTGTTGCAGTTGTGGTTGAAGGGAAGCCCTGCCACAGCGTCCATTTCGTTCTCAATGCTAACTCAGCCTTCTGTTCTACAAATGTGTCATCCTTTGTGACAATCTTTTCTGAAGGCTACACCCTTCTGGCTTGTCCCAGAATATCATCTCCCTTGTCACAGATGTCCTTACAGGCTGTACACCTGGCTCCACACTCCTGTTACCTTGAAGGCACTGGTACTACCGTTCTAATTTATGTACACCTTCCCTTGGCTGCTCTCTAAAAAGTAGTGTTTAACCGCCATGTCATGGGGATTTTGCATTTGCATTATTGTAGCATATTGTGAAATTTCTTCCAAAAATATTCTTAATTCGTATTCCCATCAGTAGTATGTGAAATTTTTCATAGCCACATGTCTCCACCCTCCCCCACAACTTATTTCCTTAGCCTTTCTTTTTGTAATTGTTCAGCCTGATGGGCGTGGAATAATTCATCTTTATAGTTCTAAGGTCTGCAGGCACTATTTATAAATTTGTGAGCAGTTTTTCAAGTGCTCCTTAAGTATTTTTCTGATTTTTTTGAGTTATCTAGTCATCTCCCATTCTCATTTTCCCGAGTTTTCTGCTTGTTGATATTTTAAAGTATCGATTACTACTTTACAGAGACTTACTTGTCTTGATGTCAGAGCTGTGTTGTTACATGTAAGCCTTTAGTCCACTTCAGTATTGACTTACATTAGAACTAATTGATTTCACATTTTGATCTTGCAAACCCAGTAAACTTCATCTATCCTTTTCCTCCTCTCGTGTGTGTGTGTGTGTGTGTGTGTGTGTGTGTGTGTGTGTGTGTGTGTTACTGTGCATATGCATTTGGAGGCCAGAGGTTGACATTGGGTACCTTCCTCAGTCCTCTCTACCTGCCACTGCTGAGTTAAACTCTTTGGCCAGTGAGCTCCTTGAAGTAGACCTGTCTTTGCCCCACACCCAGCCCATGCTAGGGTCACAGACATACACAGCCACGCCATGCATTTTCACAAGGGCTCTGGAAATCCAAGCTCAGATCTTGTGCTTGCATTGCAGGGACTAAACCAGGTGAACCATTTCCCTATGCTCAAAAGATTCCATATTTATTCCAGTAGGGTGCCTTTGTTACCTTCTGAATCTATCTGCATTTTCTACCAGTTATCCAGCAGGCAAGAACACACTGAAAAGAACAGAGTTTGACGATCTTACCCATAAGTGTTGGCTTCATGGGACTGCCATGCTTCTAGAAATGTAATTTGCATCCTTCTATATCCTCTAACAGTTCTCACAATCACCTTATTATACATTTCGTAACTCTGTTTTAGACTCCTATGAATCAAGCTTCAACCAGATCACACTGTATTTTCACTGTGCACTTGAGCAGCAAGGAGCCAGGATCTGCCACTGTCCGACATGCTAAGCTCCATCTGGTCGACCTGGCAGGGTCAGAGCGTGTCTCAAAGACTGGAGTTGGAGGCCTGCTTCTGACAGAAGCCAAATACATCAACTTGTCCCTACACTACCTCGAGCAGGTGAGCTGGGTGGAGCGAGGTCAGTCAACCTCCCTGTGCTGCCTGTACTACATGGCAGACGGTCTAGTTTTGTTATGTTTCATAATTATTGGGAAGTATGCATAACAACATTTATCCTTTTATAGTTTTTGTTTCCAATTATGTGTGTATGCACATGCATACAAGTTCAGAAGAGGGCATCAGATTCCCTCAGAGCCTGAGTTATAGGTGGTCGTGAACTGCCCGATACAGATGATTGGACCTGAACTCTGGTCCTCTGC
Source organism: Rattus rattus (assembly GCF_011064425.1). Lineage (NCBI taxonomy): Eukaryota > Metazoa > Chordata > Mammalia > Rodentia > Muridae > Rattus > Rattus rattus. The sequence continues at coordinate 80,214,990 of NC_046157.1, read as the reverse complement.
AGGAGTGGTGCATGCTCTGAACAGCTGAGCCATCTCTTCAGTCCCAATTTTGATCATTGTTTTAAGTGAAGAGTTCCGCGCCATGAAGTACATTGCCAAATAATGGGCCACCACAGTAATTATCCTTTCCTAGAAATTGCCATAATTCCAACCAGATATAAGAGCGCCCCTTGTATCTTTTACTGTTGGCCTCTGGTAGCCTATGCCTTTTGTCTCTCTGGCTTTGCCTATTCCGGATGCCACAGGGGGAGTCCTTCCATGTGTGTCCTTTGGTAGAGAACCATGATTCCACAGTTCATCCACATGGTAGCATATATCACAACTTCATTCCTCTTCCAGGCTCGATTACATGCATGGCCCCTCATTCTGTTTCAGTTGATGGATTCAGAGTCAGTGGGCTGTGGCATCTATGCAGTGGCTTTTATAAGCAGCCCTCCCATGCACATCCGTGTATGTAGTAGTGCTTCATAGACACCATTTCATTTTAACCCCACCACACCGTCTGCTGGAAGTGTTAACTTCTTCATTTCACAGATTGCAAACATTTCTCTTCTCAAGTAACAGTGAAGAATAGATCTGAGCTTTCATCGGGCCCAGCACTGGTGACTTATTGTCTGCCTTGTAAAATTTATACTGGACATGAGTACAGGTTACAAGCAGCTCTCAGTTTGTCTTTGTTTTCCCAGCTCGGAGATCACCTCTGAGAACATAGCTTAGAGGTGACCAGTATTTTTGCAGCTTCTGGAAACTTCCTCCAGTTGCACTGTTTCTGCTATGGCGGTTCGCTCAGCCTTGTCTTGTCTTGAGGCACCGCTACTCCATCCTGACTGCCACCCAACCCATAGACGAGCACTAACTGCTCTGTTTGTCACTTTTGAATTCGACTCTGTGAGCAAAGAAAACACACCCAAATTTAGCTAGATAAGATTTCTGTCCCAAGTATTCATCTGTGAAAATGAATGGGCTACATGGGGGGTTCCTGTGTTACCTTCTCGTTCTTGAACATTGAATCTAAAAGATTTTATCAAAACAACAATAGAAAGGCCCTTTTCTTTAATGCCTGAGGAACCCCAAGACCAGTATCTTGATGCCTGTGAACATTCCCAGGCTGAAGTGGCCATGCCAGGGCCACCCACCTGAATGGGGTGATAGGTTTAGGTTTATCCACGAGCCCCCCAGGAACATAGCACCTTAGGTGAGGGCCTGCAGGCCTGGGCTATTTTTGTGCTTTTGAGAAGAATCATCAGTCCTAAGGTCTTTCTTGCTTAAAAATTCCACACGACTTTTACTGATGTGGCTTTTTTGCTTACTAGGACATTTACCAGAACAATGATATATGCTCATAATGGGCTGTGTTCAAATTGCCTTATTCCAAAGCAACGTGTCTCTTTGCTCAGATGGCGGCATGGTTTTAATTCCCATTGTGTCCATCTGTTCACACAAAATTACATTCCTCAGCTGAATCAAACTTTCTATGAATTGTAATCACTCAGAAACATTCTGTTCCACACCCCATTCTGTCCTTCCTTCCACATAATCTCCTCAAACTCCCGACTACTCTTAAAACTGGTCCACATCTCTTCAATTTACAATCCCTGTCAACATTCATAATGCCGATGTGGCCCTTGTTTTTCTATTAATTACTTATCTAACAAATATTGGCAATGTTCAATAAGGTCAGCTTTAATTGTGAGCTTGACAGAGCCTGGAAGCACTTGGGAAGAAAGGATCAATGAAGGATTGTCTATATTGGGTGTCTCATGCCTGTTGGTCATTGTCTTAATTTCATTGATCTGGGAAGACCTAGCCCATTGTGAGTGGCACCATTCCTAGGTGTTGAACCATATGAGAGAGGAGAAATAAAGCTGAGTACAAGCAAGCAAGCATGCATTCATTTCTATTCTTGACTGTGGGCATTAAGTGACTAGCTATTTGAAGTTTCTGCCTTGATGTCTCCCCAGTGACAGACCATAATCTGGAATTATAAACTAAAATAAATAAACAAACCCTTTTCTCTCCTGAGTTGCTTTGTATTGGGATATTTTTGTCATAGCAACTGAAATGAGGATAGGGCAGATCTACAATTTGTTGAGGGTCCTAGAGCAGCCCTACCACAAAGGGCTCCTTTCTGAAGCAGGGGCTTGGCTAGGCTGTCATATGTATGTACATAGATGCACCTCAGGTAGGAGCTAGGACAAGCAAGGAAAGGGGATGGATGGGGAGAGATTGACAGAGACCAAGGAAGTAAGAGTTAATGAATGGAATGAAGAATGAGTGGGAGGGAGCAAGGCAAGAAGGGTGGGGTAGAGCAGGTCAGGTCCTGGGAGCTATGAGCCCATTAGGCCAGAGGATCATTCACTCCCGCTAAATGTCATTCATGTGTCATTAGCCCTCAGCCCTTCCATTTCCTTTCCACCCACTGCATTGGGACAGCTGGTAACTATTTTCTCTGAAATCCAAGTGCCTTTGCAGGCAAGGAAACTGGACTGTGGGAAGCTGCAGGGATGGCCACGGATCTGCAGGGTTTGGCAAGGCCAGGAAGAGCTGCTGGTGAGTGGGTGGGAGGGCAGAAGAGAATTACATTCTGAGAGAAATAGTGAGAGAACCAAATCAGTGAAGAACAGTGAGGAGAGCGGGGAGATACTTAGTGAGATCACATGACTCGTGAACATTTATGGTCACATTACCACTATGTGTGTTTTACTATGCGGCTGAAGAGACGGGAGTACAAAGCAACTTAGTGTAGCTTGCTCACACACCCCCTCCACTGGAAGCTGTGGGTTACACTGGGCAGTGATGTAGATGCCTGCCCAAGAACAAGCTGTGCATCATGGAACCAGGAAAACAATGAAGCAGAAGAACCTGTTCTCTTGCCTTCTGTGTCTTTGACAAGCACCGTAATCAAAGGCAACTTAGGGAAGAAAAGGTTTGTCTCTACACCCAGGTTACAATTTATCACTGCAGGAACTCAATGTAGGAGCTCAAGCAGGAATTTGAAGCAGAAAAGATGAAGAAACTCTGCTGGCTCACTCACTGACCTGTGCTAGGATGGCTTTCTTATACAGCTCAGGAGCACCTGCCTAGGGAATGGTGCTGCCCACAGTGGGCTCCTACATCAATTAGCAATTACCCCTCTCTCAGATAAGTGCACAGGTCAGTCTGATCTGGAAAAGCCCTGAGCTGAGGATCTCTTCTCATGTGACTGTAGACTCTGTCAGGTTGACACCTAAAGATAACTAGGACAGAACACCTATGGACAGAACACCTATAGTTCTTCGTAAGTGGTGATATAATTATCACCATATTGGTCTCTCCATTTCAATATGAAAGACAGAGGAGCTAGTCTGCTCAGCTTGCATTAGTTAGCTGGCATTGGTTTAGAAACTTATTACAGAATTCTAGTTGTCCTGCTGATTGTATCTGAGAGGACGCACACCTGCTAGATCTCAGCCAGCCTGGGTTTACCGACTCTACAGTTTTAAGGGATTAATATTCAGTTTGCCAGAATATTGTTGGTTTTGGAATTCTCTTTATGTATGCAGCACTTTTTCCAAAGAGTTTCCTCAAAAAACACTTGAAGCCACAATAACAGGGTACTCCTTGGCCCTAAAGCCTGAGTTCGTATGAGGAGAAGGAAAGAGAACATGTGTCCTTGTGCTAACTGTAAACCTCAGCTGATGACCTGGGAGTGAACGAGGCCTCCAGCAGCCCAAACAGCAAGTGAGAAACCACTGGGAACGAGTGTTAGCTCCTCGCCCCTTCAGAAGTCAAACGGGCTTGCAGTCAGCTAGTTCCGTAGCACACGTGGGCTCTGGCTTGGTGTCGGCCCTGTTGCCTTCAGGAGTGAGGGTGCTGGGCCAGGGCCAGTCATAACTGCTCCCATTGTTTATCATTTTCTAGACCATCGCCTTCTGTGCTCTTTAAAAGAAAATCTTCTTGGAGGCTATAGAGATGGCTCAGTGGTTAACAGCACTCGCTGCTCTTGAAAAAAGACCAGAGTTCAGTTTCTAGCACCCATGTCTGGTAGCTCACAACTGACTGTGCATACAGCTCCAGTGGGTATGGTGCCCTCTTCTGGCTTCTATGGGTAGCCGCTCAAATTCACAGAAGTGCAAGAAAGACACACACGTGTGCATGAACATGTGGGTGCATGTGTGCACGTGTGTGTACACACACAAATAAATAAATAAATAAATGTAAAAACTATTTTTACAAATAAGAAAAAAAGCAAACCTCTTAATCCATTGAGTAGCTGAACTGACACCAGGCACAGTTTCTAGGCCCTACTGGACATCTTTCCAATCATTCTCCGTCCTGCTGCCTTGGAACAGGGCCTCTCACTGAAACAGAAGCCTACCATTTTGCTGGGCTAGGCCGGCTTGTAAGTGAGTTTCTGGGGCCCACCCATCTCTATGTCCATCAGTATTGGGGTCACTGGCATGTACATCCACATGCAACCTTTGACATGGGTGCTGGCGATTTGAACGCATGCCTTCATGCTTGTACAGCAAGCACTCGTCCACACAGAGTCATCTTCAGCCCTCACTATTGACCTTTACAACCTTCCTCCAAGACAGCCAGGCATCCTAGTCCCTTATTTACAAGGAAATCACAGAAGCTAAAACACCTTTGTGATTTTTCCTAAACCATACAAGCGGGAAAGCTGAATTCTGTCTCTAAATCTTGGCTTCTTTCTTCTAGCACAAATAGCCTCATTTTCTCCAATTTTAAGAGCACAATCCCACTCTGATGCTTAACTCTTTCCTCTAACAATTTTAGATCCCTTCCTGGAGTGGATATTGGGATGTCCATCCTGGTGGGGAGCACCCTGAGCCCATCCCAGTTCTCGGATTAGATCCGTATTGGCCAAAGCAAACTAGAGCCTTCCTTTCTGCTACAGCGATCAAGCCATGGGTCTAGGGACCAAGATGCTTGTCGGAGAAGCTCAGGATAAGAGGAAAAGAGTCTGTTCTCATCTAACTTATGAAGAAGGACGTATATCACATCAGGGTGTTGGCAGCCATCCTGTGGCTGCAAGGAGGCTGATCTCTACCACATGGAAAACAGTAGAGACAGGAGCGTAAACACACTAACCTTCGGGTCATTTGTAACCTACAGCTTTCCCTTTCCATCCCTCCTGACAGAGCCCAGCATCACTTACATTTTCCACAACTTGCAGCCAAAAATGAGTTCATCAATTTCTAATTTAATATCACTAGGAAGGTTTATTTAAGCATAATCTCTCTATTACCCACACCAGTGTTCCCTAAAACAATAATGAATATTAGCATTCATCTTATGAAGGAGATTCAAAGGGGGGGGGATAGTAAGATGCTCACATGACATTCCCAAGCAACCACACTGCTTACTCTTCATGCAGCTGCCTTAGGGTCCTGGAGCAGGAGTCACAGCCAGGTGTGAGCCACCACGCCATTGCTGGCCGTCAAAACTCACGTCCTCTGGAAGAGCAGCCAGTGCTCTTAACCTCTGAGCCATCTCCCCAGCCCTATTTTTGCCATTTTTGTATTGAAAACTCTTGTTAAAGGTGACTGTTCTATGCCCAAGTGCTGGGTGTCTTTTGTATTCTCACTGTTGAAAGTCACCGTCAGATGCGCCCTCCCAGATGCCTAACACCGTCTTCTGTCCACCTTCCCACAGGTCATCATTGCCCTTTCGGAAAAACACCGTACACACATCCCTTACAGGAACTCCATGATGACCAGCGTGCTCAGAGACAGCCTGGGAGGGAACTGCATGACCACTATGATTGCAACTCTGTCTTTAGAGAAGAGGAACATCGATGTACGCAGCCCTTCTCCCCGGGACTCCTAGTCCGGGTTTCCCCTGCTGGGTGGTGAGGTGGAGGTGGGGCTCTGGGTGCGTCTGCACCTCCTGAGCAGGGCTGACGTATACCTGAGAGTAAACCCACCACAGGGCTCACAGCGTTGGGTTCTTAGATGGCGTCATAATTAACCCGTGTGAGAACCGGCCTCCGATGAGTGGCTTGAAGAATCCGTGTATGCCAATCTTAGAACGTCTGATGGTAGAAACGAGAGAAGAAAGTCTTCACTGCCCTTGCTCAGCTTTGCCTGACTGGGGAGGTCTGGGTAGCTCCAAGCTATCCTGAGATCTGGTCCTAGAGGCTCTCAGACGGTGGCGCCCAGGATGCTGTGCCAGGGGCTGCCCTGGGTGGCTATGGAGTCAGATGGGGTCTTGAAAGAGTCAGCTTACCAGTTTGGGTATAGACACTCCCCCAGGGAGGAAAACAAGGAGAAGGGCGTCTCCTACAACAGTGCCGAGCATTCAAGGTGAATGCAGTGAAGCCCTTCCTTTGCTTTATTACTAATACCTACCGTGTGGTCTCACAGGCTTGCAGATCACGGTCCCTGCTATGGTTAGGGCTTTCATGTGAGGTCCAGCTTTAACAGAGCCAAACACGTACCAGTTGCCTCTCGGGATGCCAGGATTGCCTATAATTTGGGCATTTGTCATTTTCCTAAGCCAACCCCATTATAAAAATGTAGAAAATAGTATTCCAGGGCCAACTCTCCCTCATTTTGAGGTATTGTCAGTTAACGTGTGTTGTCCCTGACATCTTACTCTTTAGGTAACGTTTTCTGATCGTGTAAACTAAGTTTTATCTGGAGAGACAGGCCCCTCCGTGCCGTCACATGTTTGTGGTCTGTTTGTTTTCTCCAGGAGTCCATCTCCACCTGCAGGTTTGCTCAGCGCGTGGCCCTAATCAAAAATGAAGCCATCCTCAATGAAGAGATTGATCCCAGACTGGTAAGCAAATGCCTGATTTCCACTTCGGGGGTTTCCGTCTCTCGAGCTGTCCTTGAACTTCATTTGCTGGTGCAATGACCTCAAACTTCTGATCTCCCGCCATCTGATTGCAGGGACTGCAGGCATGGCCTACAGTTGTGTGGTGCTGACATAGAACCCAGGGCTTTGCGCGTGCCTGGCAAGCACATTTACACACGGGGCTGCATCCCCAGCCCCAGTAAGAAACTTAAAAGTTTAATCGAGCTTAGATAAACATATATACCTAACAGCTATTGTATATGACTAGCTGAAACTGGTTGTGGGGCATGGCTCTGTACTAATCAGTGTCCTAGGTACTGGTGTGCATCCGCTGAAGTAATTCTCGGCAACCTTATGATGAGTGTTCAGTCTGTCTCCATGGAGAGCAAAACTGAGGCACAAGGGTGTGAAATAAGTTGCTCACAGTCCTAGTGAGAGCAGGTGCAGCCCAGAGAGCCGGGCTCAAGAATATCTGCTTCATGACATAGTGTGACTAGTCTTAAAGACACACCCAGAGGTTGGTGAGCAATGGCTCAGTACTACAGTGGGAAATGTAATTAAATTTACACTCAGGCCTTAACCTTTCACAAAATATAAGTCTTCCTTTTAGACCGAGAATCATCTTTCACACATCTCATAAAGAGAAAGTTACTGAGTTGAAATATTTGGTCCCAGCATCCTGTACCTTATTCTACAGTTTCCTAAAGATTAGCTATAGTTTGACTCCTGGAGAAATTACCTGTTTTCTTAGTTTTATAAAAATAACTCCTGCTTTATCAAAGCAACTTTTAATGCAAAGAAATCACAGATAACATAATTCAGTTTTTCACCCTGAATAGAATCTTTTCCTTTGCATTTTATAAGTTCTCTGCAAGGGATAGGCAACCCTGGGTCAACTCAGGTTGGTATCCAAACTCTGATTAAATGTCTCAGATTTGTCAAATTCCATGATTACGGTTGCATATGTTTGAGTCACTCAGCTCTTCTCATTCCTCTAGAAAATAAGCTTGCAATGTGTAGAGTCTAAAACTGTGAAATCTCACCAACTTCATTTTCAAATTTCTCAGAAACGAATATGATCACTGATCACTGCCGTGTTCTGAATTCCTTCTTCTCAATTATCTGCCCCCGCCATCCTCGCTCCACTGAAGGACAGAGGCAAAGGAAGGGAAAAGAATAGTGGGGCTTTCTGTGTTGCCCTGCTAGCCTCAGGGAGCCTCATCTGCCCTGATGGAGAACTCAGTGGGTGAAACAGAAACTTCCCTGCACCCACCTTGGTCAGATCTCAGCATCACACAGAGTCCTGGGCAAGGGAACAGAACACAAAATCATAGTCAAGAGGAATTGCACTCGTAAAGATCCCTGTCCCTCCTGCATCCCAAGGACATCACTAGGGCTATCCCAGTCCCCCTGCATCCCTAGAGAGTCACTGTGGCTGTACCTGTCCCTTCTGCATCCCCAGGTCATCGCTAGGGTTGTCCCAGACCCTCTACATCCCTAAAGAATCATTGTGGCTGTACCTGTCCCTCCTGCATCCCAAGGTCATCGCTAGGGTTGTCCCAGACCCTCTACATTCTTAGAGAATCACTGTGGCTGTATCTGTCCTTCCTGCATCCAAAGAGCATTGCTGTGCAGAATGAGAACAGTCCTATTATCTAGAAGACAAGAATTAGTTCCCAATTTATGGAAAGCAGACATATTAGACACTGGAGGCATTTCTTTACTTTCTCTACATTTTGCTGGAAAGACTTCTTTGATGGATCTGAAGGAAGAGGGCACCAGCGTGTGTTTGATGTAGGTCTGTGAGAGATTGAAAGCAAAGAGATCAGGAGCAAAATGCTAATAGCTGATAATTGAAGCAACTGCCGAGTTTCTTCCTAGTGCTGACTGACATGGTAACTGCCAAGTGTGGCTGGCTAGTCTCTGTAATAATGGCACCTAAAGCCACACACTGGTGTTTGTCATTTTAAAGTGTGAACCTTGCATGAAATACAAGGGACAATCAAAACTTTGTCCTAGCAGACAGGAGAAATGGCTTAGCAGTTAAGAGCATTCACTGATGTTGCAAAAAAAATATCCAAGTTCAGTTTCTAGCACCCATGTCAAATGACTCACAACTTTGCCTGCTGACAGAAACAGTGCCCCAGGTATCCTCCAGCATGGCCACCTGCACTCACCTGTACCTGCACTCACCTGCACCTGCACTCACCTGCACCTGCCAGAACATGCACCTGTATGCACCTGCACCTGCTCTCAACCTGCACTTGCACTCACCAGCACCTGTTCTCACCAGCACCTGTTCTTACCTGCACCTACTCTCACATCCACCTGCTCTCACCTGCACCTGTACTCACATGCACCTGCACTCACATGCACCTGTACTCATCTGCACCTGCTCTCATCTGCACCTGCACTCACCTGCACCTGCCAGAACCTGCATCTGCCCTCACACAGACACAATTTCTAAAATAATAAAATTAATCTTTTAAAAACAAGTGTTCTAAAAACCACCCAAGATACAGCCTGGTTGGGATTTCCTGTGTCTTGCTCTCAGATGTTAATGGCATGTAGGATACCAAGCCTACATAATCAGAGTCACCAAACGCTAGCCCTTCAGAGTGATGGGGTTATGAAAGGAATAGGAGCTGGGCAGATTCTGAGATGACTGGATATGGGCCAGGATCTTCCCAGATGCCTCTTAAGTCCACAGGCAACCTGTGCAAGGCATGGCTTCAGTAATCTCAATTGTGAAAAACAGAGATTTCTATTCAACAAAATACAAAATAATCCATAGTCCTTTTGGCTTAGAAATATAGAACTGGTAGATGGCTGGTTTGGTAACGTGCTCAGTATGCGTGCATGAGGACCTGCGTCTGATCCCCAGAGCCCACATAGAAAGCTGCAGTGATAGCAGCACACCGCAGTGCCTGTTTGGGGAGGCAGGGATAGGGTGATCCCTAGGACATGTGCACCCACACACATCCATAGGCACAACGGCGTACAATCTATAGCGTCCATCTCTACCTAGGAGAGGAAGTAGCATGAGCCAGTCGGTCTTATCCAAGGAGTTCTGGTCTAATGGCTCGAGGGTTTCTGACAGTCAAGCCTATGACACTCTGTGCGTGTAAATGAAATGCCTGGAGCATATGTCCAAATACGATTGTAATTTGGAGGAACTGTTGGTCCTGTGGATGTAGCCAAGGCAGCCTGAAACTCACCTGTGTGGGGCGCTGTGAGCATCTTCAAAACACGTTAGCAGAGAGCTGGAGGAACTGGGGCTGCAGCTGTCCTTAACGTGGGCAAACGGTGCTAGCAAGCAATGGAGGTCAAGGGCCCAGGAGCATTGCTCCTGGGATGTCTGCTTCCCTCCTTAACATAACGCCACAGAGAGGAAGCAGAAAAATTCCCTCCTTAACATAACGCCACAGAGAGGGAAGCAGAAAAATAAATCTATTCCCTGACATGGAGACAGCAGGGCAGTTGTCTACGGTATGGCAGACTCCAGTAGGACAGATGGTACTGTCTTAAACTATTAAATGTGTGTGTGTGTGTGTGTGTGTGTGTGTGTGTGTGTGTGTGTGTGTGTGTGTGTGTGTGTGTGTGTGTGTGTGTGTGTGTGTGTGTGTGTGTGTGTGTGTGTACATGTGCATACAGGTCTCTTGTGGAGGCCCGAACAAAGCATCAGACAAAGCATCAGATCCCTTGGAGCTGAATTGTAGGCAGTTGTGAACCTATCCAGGATGCCATGGGAATTGAACTCAGGTCCTCTGAAAGAGGCCCTCCCTGGGCCAGCTCTCCAGTCCCGCAACTAGTATTTTCTTGGGAATTAGAAAGCCTTACCCCTCTTTCACATAGGTCTGAATTTCATATATACAAAACCCCCTTGGTTTAAGCAAACTCAAGGTTGTCTGTCTGTTGTTACATTTTATTTGAAAGAAAGTCTCACTCTGCAGCCCTGGCTGCCCTGGAACTCATTCTGTAGATCAGGCTGGCCTTGAACTCAAAGACAGCCCCCTGCCTCCACCTCCTGAGAAGCAATCTCCAAGTAAAGGAGTGAGAGAATAAACTTATTAGAAAGGGGCAGGGGAGGCACAGAGGGAGAAGAGCTAACGTCTGCTTAGTTAGCTCGTTTGGGGACTCAGTTTTCCAGGGTGGGTACAAATAGACTTCCCGCCTTTTAACTGATGCCTGAGGTGCTGTGCTGTCAACCTGACAAGCACTAAAGTCGTCTGAGAGCTGGGAACCTTGACTAAGGAAATGCCTCCATGAGATCAGTGGGTTGTGTTGAGGCCTGTAAGGAAGGCATTTTATTAATTAGCGCTCAATTGAGGGAGGGATGCAGTCCACTGTAGGTGGTGCCACCCTTGGGCAGGTGGTCCTGGGGTCCCTAAGAGAGCAGGCTGAGAACGCCATTAGGAACAAGCCAGCAGGCAGCGCCCTCCAAGGCCTCTGCCTCCAGGTCCTTCCCTGCTTGAGTTCCTGTCCTTGCTTTTGATAACGTCATATGGAACTGTGAGTGAAATAAACTCCTCCACAAGTCCTCTGGGTCATGGTGTTTTATCACAACAATAGCAACCCTAACTAGGACAGGATCTCACATAGTGACAGGAGTGGAGGATTTGAGAGTACTCTAAGTAGAAAGGGGGAAGATTATATTTTATAATTGTTGGCTTCTAGTATATTAGAAAGAGATTTTATAAATGGATTGTGGACAGACTTCTCAGCCCCTTTCGTTAAATACTCTTGGATGGTCTATGTCGTCGATAACATGATCTACAAGTGTGCATGGATGGTTTTCTACTTTTCATTGGCTCATTGACCTGGCCAAGATGCCAAATAGAATTTTGAAGACATTCTTGTCTTACTCGTTCTACTGCTCACGCTAAAATAAAGGTTTTCGACAGCCTTTTGATTAGCACTCTTCTACCTAAAGCTTAACTGGGTCTTTTCAACGTGTAGATGAATTCCTGATATTATAAAGTACTATATTTAGAAAAAGATTTGTCATGTTCGTGTGTGTATGTGTGTGTGTGTGTGTTGTGTGTGTTTCTGTGTGTACTTAAGAGTCCAGTATACAAGCAGTCTGATTGAGGGGTGGATCCCCTAGAGCCGTAGGCACAGACGTTTGGCCTATCATACGTGCAAATGAATTTACTGGGAACCAAACTCAGGTCCTCCACAAGAGTGCATGCTCTTTACCACAGAATTGACATGGTTTTCAAATACATTTTACTGAAGCTAGTGATGAGATCACTCACCATTTCTCTTTTAAACTGTGTGTCTGATGAGTTATCCCAACCCCTTTGATCAGTTTTTATTCTGGACAAGTGTACAAGAAGGCACAAAAGAAAGCCTGCACTCACTGCTTTTCTTAAGTGCACACCACACTTCTTTATCTCAAGACCTAGTAAAGCTGCCACACCACACAGCCACACACACACACACACACACACACACACACACACACACACATCCTTATCCCTAACTTCCTGGGATAGTTAAGGATTCTAATGGTAAACACCCTACTAATAATCACATGGTCATAATATGAACTTGGTAAAAGGAGCATTGGTAGGACCTTTGCTGGTCCTTGAAAATCAAAGTTACCAAAACTAACCAAACAGTTAACCAGCTAAGTAAACATCAGTTCTCCTCTCTCCCTCGCACTCCCTCCCCTTTCCAATGACACAGTCCACTAATGTTTGTACATGTGTGTGTACCCCGTGCATGCATTCACAGAGGCCCAACAAGGACAGACATATCTTGTACTGTTCATCATCTTCTGCTTTATGCAACTGAGATAGAGTTTCCCATTACCCGGACACAGGCTGGTCACTAGTAAGCCAAGAACTACTCAGTTCTGGTGTAGCAGGCACCCATGGCCATGACATGAGTTCTCAGTGTGTCGTGAGATTGGAACTCAGGTCCTCATGTTTGTGCAGTAAGCACTCTCACACACACACACACACACACACACACACACACACACACACACACACCCCACATCATCTAGATGTTTTCCCTCCAGGGTTCTGGGGATCGTTTATGCGTGCCCTGTGCAAAGGCAGATAGCTTAATGACTGAGCCATCTCCTCAGCTCTTAACACATCTTGATGTATCCTATTGGAATATTATATGCCCTTGAAAATTCATGATGTGCACACACCAGTATAAATGAGCTCAAATCATGTGAGAGAAAAGAGCCAAGGTGCAATTACAGCAGTAATAGAGCATGCACGTAGGTTAAGGCACACGAAGGGACAGTATACATTATTTAAGGGACGTGCAAATGGAGTGAATGTACAGCATATGTTCTCATAACTCCTAACTGCATTCTAGCTACACCAGGAAGGACAGAAAGGAAACACAGAGAGAGGTCCCAAGGTGCATCTATAATTTTTTGTTTGTTGTTTGTTTAAAAAAAACTAGTTCTAGAGTTATTTGGACAAAGTGTTAAGGTTGGAGTACCAATGTCTTTTAGATTGTTCCCTATCCAGTTTTGTATCCTGACATGTTGATTTAGTTAATTGCCCATGTGTGCATACTTAGTATACATGTAGTATTCAAAGGACAAGTTGTAGGGGTCACTCCTTCCAGGGATTGAACTCACATTGGCCCCTAACCATTGAGCCATCTTGCGCAGTGTCTCATAACTCCCAAAGCTGCGTGTTTGCTGCCACTGAGTCAGTGTCCAGAAGTGGACATGCACTCACACACCTTGCCCTTCACAGATGATCGTCCGCCTACAGAAGGAGATTGCAGACCTGAAGGCAGAGCTGGCCATGGTCACAGGCGAGCAGAGGACAGAGGCCCTCACAGAAGAGGAGCTCCTTCAGTGAGTACAGACTGGCTCCTCTTTCCCACTCTTGCCTAACTTGACTGTGTTCAGTTCTGTGTCCACCTCAGCACAACTTGGTGTCCTGGGAAGGTCAGAAACTGCACGTAGGTGCCGGTGGACAGAGATGATTCTCCCTGGGGAGAGGGCCAAGGCTGGTGGCCACTCTGCTGCCTGGGCCTTGAGGAAGTAAAGCCAGAACCCCGTGCAGCTGGGAATGCCCACCTCAGGCCAGCACACCGGCCACACCATTTCTCACTGTGTCACACGCTCTCCGCTGTGGGTCTAGATCTGAAAGGGGTTTGAGAAGCAGCCCTTGTCTTAGGCTGTACCAAGCTCCAGGCAGCAGCATCTGCCGTCTCTTCTTTTATGCATGGCCCATTTATTACCATTCGGAAACTCATGTTGGCACACAAGCCGATTATCAGGGCTTTGCCGGAGTCTGGAGTCTGGTGTTTCACACCAGTGAGATTTGCAGTCATGTGGTACCTCCTTGTTCACTTTCTATGATTGTGAGTGAGAGAGATGGGCTCTGCTTCTGTGCAGCTTATTAAGGGTTTCTGGGATGCAGGTGAACAAATCTTAGGAGGCAGTGACGGGCGCCATTTTCAAGTAAATAGTAGAGTTGGGCTGGGAATGTGCCCAAGTCAGTAGAGAGCAGCTTGTGTAGCATGCATGATGCCTGGGTTCCTTCCTCTGTACAGACAGAGCATGGGGGTGTACACTTGTAATCTCCACACTGGGATGTGGAGGCAGGAGGATCAGAAGTGTGACATCATCCTTGGCTACACAGTGAGTGCACAGCCAGCCTGGGGATGCGCGAGACCATGTCTTTATTTTTTATTAAAAACAATTTTTATATACTATATTCTGACCACAGTTTCCTCTCCACTCATCTCTTGCAAGCGCCTCCCAAACTCCACACCCACCCAGATCTGCCCTTTTCTTTCCTCTACCGTTAAGTAACAGGCTCATATCCTGGTTGGTTTTATTTCATTACTATGTTTTTAGAGAGGATATCTTCAAACAAATAAACAAAAAGAGAGTTTCTAGGATACTTGTGAAGACATCATGCCATATCACCGCTCTATCCCAAAAGAGAAATGTGAATAAAGAGAAAGGCTTCTCTTTACACTGCTGCGTATTGAGGCTGGCGTGACGGCTCGGCAGCTACCGATGCTCTCTGCCAAGTCTTATGACCTGACTAATCCTGGGCTCAGCAGGGTGGAAGAGAGAATGACGTTTGAAAATTGTTCTTTGACTTCTACCTTCTCACCATGACACACACTCACTCACACACATGAATACACACACACATACACACACACTCACACACACATACCTCACACACACATACATACACACAGACACATACACATATTCACACCACAGACAGTACACATGCAGCACACACACATGCACACGCACACGCGTGCACACACGTACACACACAGATACATGCACATAAATGTACACAGGCACACACACAATGTTAAAAAATAAAACTATTGTTACCTGCCTGTGTGGTCTGGGTAATGCAGGGAAAGCCTCCATAAGTCCTGCTCTAATCAAAGCTTACCTTCCTCTGGGATCATGTTCCCTAAGTCTAGAGCAGAATGTTTAAAAACACAATGGGCTCCATTTACAACCCTAGTGCATAGCATGTGTAAAATTAAGAACATGGTAAAATAGTCATTAAGTTAATAATAATTTATTAATTTATTACCATTATTAAAAGTTTCATGTCAAAGGTGGAGAGTTGGATCAGCAGTTAAGAGGCCTTTGGTTCCCCACACCCACATGTCAGCTCACAACCATCTGTGACTCCAGCTCCAGGGGATCTGACGCCCTCTTCCGGCCTTTAAGAGCACTGCACACATGAGGTGCACATACATAAACAGAGAGACAAACACACAAATGTGTAAAACTAAAACAAAAAATGATAATGTTACTCTTTGAAATGACTCAGTTCATCCTGAGGAGGCTCAGCGAGGTCATGACACTATGGTGCTCCTTGTCCTCAATGGAGGGACAGTATTCTCTTGCAGAGTGTCACCAGCATTTCATCCAGCCAGGAAAACCAAACCCTAAGTAGGTCGTG
This sequence comes from Rattus rattus, assembly GCF_011064425.1. NCBI lineage: Eukaryota > Metazoa > Chordata > Mammalia > Rodentia > Muridae > Rattus > Rattus rattus. The sequence continues at coordinate 80,199,250 of NC_046157.1, read as the reverse complement.
CAACAGAAGGGATCCAACAGTGGGAAGAGGGTTGCAAGGACGAGTGTGCTGCCGCCGAGACGCTCAGCCATTAGTGTGGCCTCCCAGGTAGAGTTGAATAATGATTGAAGCTGCAGGGACAGTGTGACAGTGCGGTTCAGTGGATATTGCAATAATGCCTGAAAGCCAGCGCTGGGGAGGAAAGTTTTATTTTTAGATCACGACCTCTAAAGGTTTGTGTTTCTGGGCCTGGGGTGCGACAGAGCACCATAGCAGAACACTTCAGAGCTTAGCTGCTCACCTCACACTGGTGGCCAGCAAGCAAGGGGTGGGGTCAGGGGCCGGAGCAAGACACAGTCCCCAAGGACCTTCCCCCTATGACCCACATTCTTCTAGCTGTGCCCCACTTCCTAAAGTCTTCAGCATCCCCCAAAATAACACCGTATGCTAGAGACCAAGCTTCGGACAAAGGAGCCTGTGGCGGGACTGTATGCAAAACACAGCAGTGATGTCACCAAGAACCAAGGCTAGCGCTGCTCATGGATGCTAGAATCTGAGGAGCAGCCCCATCTTCAAGATGTCCCATGCTAAAGAAATGGGTGCCAGCAGACAGCCCTGCCTTCCTCTCATCCGTGTTCCTGTCTCCCATCAGTGCCCAAATTGAACTTAGTCAGAAGCCAGTTATTAGGCAAGTCAGGGCATACAGTTGCCTGTGAGTCAGAGTCAGGTAGGAGAGAGTACAAATCATTTACTCATGAGATAAGCACTGTGCTCTCTTGAACTCCAGTGCTGCTTGGGAGGCTCGATCAGAGGGTGAGCTTTTCCCTGTGGTGGTTTAGATACGTCCGACTCAGTATACTTCAGCTGTTCCAAATTCGGAGAATTAGGGAACGATGGAAAAGAAGCATACAAATCAGGGGCTGGAGAGATGGCTCAGCGGTTAAGCTCACTGACTGCTCTTCCAGAGGTCCTGAGTTCAATTCCCAGCAAATGCATGATGCCTCACAACCATCTGTGGGATCTGATGCCCTCTTCTGGTGTCTAAAGACAGCTACAGAGCACTCACATAAATAAATAAATAAATAAATAAATAAATAAATAAATAAATAAATTCTAAAAAAAAAAAAAGATGCTTTTTTTTAAAAGAGAAGGAGGAGGAGGAAGAAAAAGGAGGAGGAGAAGGAGAAGAAGAAGGAGAAGAAGAAGAAGAAGAAGAAGAAGAAGAAGAAGAAGAAGAAGAAGAAGAAGAAGAAGAAGAAGAAGAAGAAGAAGAAGAAGAAGCCGCCTACCAATTTAGCGTACCTAAAAGGAAACAGAGATACCAAGTTGACAGCAGCCTGAAGAATCCCTGAGACAGTGCATCAGTGCATAGTTGGGGCCTGGACGGGCAAGCGAAGGGGACTGGTAAGACAGGGGGCAGCATGGTGAGGGCTCCAGCGGCGTGAGCTGCAGTGCTGGTGTCGGAGAGGGCCTGGGGCAGCCAAGAGCATTTGGGCTTCTGAGATAGAGCAATACGTAAAGATGGTTCCTTTAAAGCCCGAGGACACAGGCTAATCCCTGGAGATGCTATAAAGGTGGCAGGAGAGAACCAATTCCACAAAGTTGTCACCTGACCTCTACAAGCATGCCATGGTACACATGTGCATATATGCACAAGTGCACAGTTGCACACACACACACACACACATACACATGCATATGTGCACACACGCATGCACACATACACACACGCAAACACATACATAGACACACACACACATGCACACACATGCTCACACATACACACTCACACACGTGGGCATTAACACAAACACACACATGTACCAATAATAATGATGATAATAATAATAATGATGATGATGATAATAATAATACAATAAAGAATAATTTTAATAGTAATGAGTTAAAATAAGCATTTTAAAGGAACAGGTTCCCACAGGCTATGTCGCACAGTCGTGTTGTAGAAAGCATTTTAAAAACCTTAAAAATATAGAAAAGGATCTAGAAGTTACCAGGGGAAATAAAAGCCAAGGGTCTGGTTTAGAACAAATTTTCATCAGCAGCTCTGGAAATAAGAACTAGTAGTGATTTTTTAAAAAAGAAAAAGGCACTTCCAATGTATTTTCTAGATCTGGCAAAATTAATAGTAAGAGTAGAGACAAAAATGAAAGCATCTTCCAGACATGCAGCTGCTCCTTCCCTCAGACAGACCGTGGTCTGCACCTCAGCGAGGGGACAGTGCAGTAAGTGGTTAGAAGCAATAAGGACGAACAAGTGTGTTTACGGAGCCGGTGGCACCCAGCGTTTATATTATATCATGCCACAGTAGCTCTCCACTCCTCCCATGTATGAATCTGCCAGTTTGAAAGTCACCAAAGGGCTGGAGAAATGGCTCAGTTAAGAGTTAGTCTATTCTACTTAGAAGACTTGAGTTCAGATCCCAGCACCCACACCAGGGCAGCTCACAAATGGCTGTGGCTCCAGTTGCAGGGTATCTGATGCCCCCTGCTGGCCTCTGTGGGACTTGTACATAAACATGTGTGTAAACACACACACACACACACACACACACACACACACACACACACACACCACATACAATTTTTAAAAAGCCTGAAAATCACAATCAAATGTTCATTGCCAGAAGTTTGAGGAAGAGATTGAAGAGAAATGAAATTTTGACAATAAATTAAAATACTGAAGAACCTTTAGATCTTAGGTTGGTTTCTGCCATATGCAAATGTCAGTCTGGAGGTACCCAGCAGAGAGGCTGTACAGGGCTGGCGGTCTTTTCTGTGTGTAACTCGTTCTTTCATTCACCTACTATTTGATATTTATCTTGGGATCACAAAAGTGCCACCATGAGCCCCGAGAGCAACACAAAGATAAACAAAGCCAGAGCCTGCTCTCAAGGGGCTCACAACTCGGGAGTAGTGACAGACATGGGCCCACAGAATGATGACACAGTGTTTAAGTCCCATGAGAAAACATAAACAGGGCACAGTGAGAACATGGCGAGAGCAACGGTTGCTCACGAGTCAGGAGTCTCACAGAACTAGGTCAGGCACTACTGAGTGTAAACTCGGGCATTTCCCAGGGCAAGGGCCACTGTACATCAGCAGAGCTTCTCCTCACTGGTCTCTGAGCAGAGGCTGGGAGCACCGTGGCCATGGCCCCTATCTAGCAGCCCTAGGGTACCTTCTAAGCAAAGCCTCAAATCATTCAGTGTACGGGGACTTATCCATACTGACAGGGAGAAGGCTTCTGAGGGAACTGTGATCTTGTCTTGTGGCATTGTGTTTCCCATAGTTGACCAGAGTGAATACTGCAGCTTAAATTTTAACCAATTAAGAATCCTTCCTTGCCTTAAACATTGACACATGAATTATAATTTGCCCAGAGTACAGCCTTGGTATTTAGCACCATCAGCTGGGCTCTTTTGTCTTTCTGGCCCCTGGGTATTTACTCAAAATGGAAATATGCTTTGGTTCCCTGCTAGCACCCATTCTACCTGGAGATGGGGTCACGGTGCAGGAGACGAGGAGAGCCCCAAAGCTTATCGGGAATACCCTAGCTCTTGTCCAATCTGCCTCTCTGTCCTGCAGCTCCTCAGGCACAGAGTGACTGGCACGGCTTCCTGAGAAGTCCCTGAGAGATGTCAGCAGAAACCGCCGAGATCCGGTCATCTCTGTGGTGTCACTGGCACGTAGGGGAGCCCTGGTCATCTCTGTGGTGTCACTGGCACGTAGGGGAGCCCTGCTCACATTTACTCCAGGACATTTTTGAACCATTGCCCAGCACTTCCTTAGTTAATGTAAATATTTGTTGCCTTGACTCGGATGCTTTGATTGAAGAGGGTTTTAAACATTGGCCTCCAGTTATTGTGATATTTTTAGTTTACATAATTTTTTGGGCCTTGCTAGCTTTGAGAAGAGACAGCTGGATTAAGGCTGGACGGACAGGTCACCGTTTAGACAGAGCTCCTGGGTGAAGACTTGACTGCAGTGTAGCTACTGAACACAGGGCTTTGGTAGGAGACCGAGCTGCAGATCTTTGGCTCTGCTGGAAGTGTCACATCCTGACCCAAATCCGAGTTATTTTGAGCAGTGTTTTACTCCTGGAATGGAATCAAGTTGGATCTGACTGTCTCGAGATTGTCCAAATGTTTGGGTACCTCCCAATGTCTGATTCTTTCCCTAGCCAAAAAAAAAGATTTATGCAGATCACAGATCAGTTAATATTTCTGCCTAAATTTATGGAGAACATTTAGAAGTTAGTCATTTTAATGGGTACATCAAGGGGCTCGTAGTACAAGACACGAAGGATATTTGGGGAAATACGAGAACACTAGGGAAATGCTACACACAGACGCACACATACGTAGACATGCATACACATGGACATAGTGTACCTACAACAGAAAACAAGCTATTCATGGAAAGAATCAATGTTCACTTAAGACTTAAAAAGTAGTTTTACGTGTATTTACTGGGGATGGTACACACCATGTACATATGGTGGCCAGAGGACAATTGCGTGAGTCATTTCTCTTTCCACCAGTGGTCATAGTGACTTTGAACTTACCTTTACTGGAGCTAGGGTATTTGACACCATCTGCCTGGTTTCTGTCTTTCAGTCCTATTGATATTTACTCGGAAATGAGAGTTCACTTCAGTTCTCTGATAGTGCCCACACTCTTCAGTTAGAGTGGGGATCATGTTACAGGAGACACAAGGCGTCTGCAGCTTAGCTGGAATACTGAAGTCTTGTCCACCCTGCTGTTCTGTCCTTCACCACTTAGCCAAAGACGGGCCTTGAACTTCTGGTCCTCTGCTCTCCACAACTTGGGGTTATCAACAGGCACCACCAGGCTCAGATAACTTTTGTCCCATTCCTCTTTCTACGTGGCACTTTTAGTTGGGTGCTGGGGATTGAACTCGGGAAAGAGACAAATACATCAAATACCCACTGTGTAGAGACTTCCAATAACAAAAGGAATAGAAAGAGAAAATAGGAACAAGAGTTGCCATTTCGGTAGAGTTCCTGAAGAGAATTCACACGCTGTGCTTATATTCTTTTAGGACCACTCCTCTGGAGGAAAGGGCAATTTCAGCTGACAGTAGAAACAGAAAGCTGTTTTGATGAGATTTGGAGAGATGGAGAAACAGTAGTGAAGACATTGATGGGAGGCAGGCTGAGCTCTATAAATTTAGATGTCGGATGAAATGGGAAAGTTAAATTTTGTGACCATGATGCGCATCAGGTCGATATAATATTGAGAAAAGCACACCAGTTCTCAGGTTCTTTCACTTTGAAGGAAGTAGTTAGGAGCCACAGATCATGTTCTCCTATATCCAAGATCACGTTCTCCTAGATCCAAGCGTCCCTAGGTGAATTGGCAACTGAGCGTGTCTTTTTATTTAGCTACATAGCCCTCTCCCTTCTCCTAATACATAACTGTCATATTTAATTAAATAGTCCACTTATTAGATTTTTAATGTTGGCAAATAACCTCCCTCTTTATTGCTATTCTATACCTATTACTACTGTTAGTAATGAGCGATATAAAAAGACGATTCATTAAACAGCAGAGATGCTTGATCGTTTGGAGCATGTGCTGCTCTTCCAGAAGGCTTGGGTTCAGTCCCCAACACCCACGCAGGACAACCTAAGCTCCATGATATCTAGCACTCTCTTGTGGCCTCCGCGGGCACCTATCCACATGCAATATATGCACATATGCTCAGGCACATACAAACATAAAATAAAAATAGGTAAATATTTTTAAAGACAGCAATAAAATGATATCAACAAGTGTACTGGCTAGTTTTAGGTCAACTTGACACAAGCTAAGATCCATCAGGGAAAAGAGAGGTTCAGAAAATGAGATCCAGTCTTAGGTCATTTTCTTAATCAGCGATTGATTGAGGAGGGTGGTCCTCCCAGCCCATTGTGGGTGGTGACGTCCCAGGGCTAGTGGTCCTGGGTTCTATAAGAAAGCAGGCTCAGCAAGCCATGAGGAGCAAGCCAGTAAGCAGCACAACCCATGGCCTCTGCACCAGCTCCTGGCTTCAGGTTCCTGCCCCACTTGAGTTCCTGTTCTGACTTCCTTCAGTGATGACCAGTGCTGTGGAAGTGTAAGACAAATAAACCCCTTTCTTCCCAAGTTGCTTTTTGGTCATGGTGTATCATCACAGCAACAGAAACCCTGAGTTACCAAGTCTTGTGATGTATTTGCTTGGATAAAACTGGCAAAGACACAGATTTCCAAAGTTCACTAGACAGGAATAGAATCCCCCTATAGTCCCAAGTCCATAGAAGAAGGTGAATTTGTAGTAAAAACCTCTCCAATGAAGAAACTGCAGGCACAACAGGCATCCTGAGAACACTCTAGAACACTTGAGAAGTAAGTAATGGTGGCCCCACACAAGCTTCCAACACGGCAGTGCGGTAAGACTCCATAGGCACGTACTGCTCTGAATCTCGTGTAGATACACACAAGGAAAGGGAACTGCGGCCCAGCATCCCCCATGAGTGAAAACCCTTAACACCCAAGTTGCACCCAGCAAGGCAGTTTGAAAGGCAGGCTTGTGGACCTCATGGCAGACATGCAAGACTACGTTAGGATGAACGTGTCAGTATGTGTGAAATTCACCATGATGGAACACTAGTTAAGACACTTATGCTTATGCATGGTCAAAACTTAGCAAAATGGGGATAGAAGGAAGCCTCCAAAATTTTGTAAAAACTATCTACCATCTATGTGCCTTAGTTAAGGTTTTACTGCTGTGAACAGACACCATGACCAAAGCAACACTCTTATAAGGACACCATTTAATTGGGGCTGGCTTACAGGTTCAGAGGTTCAGTCCATTATCATTAAGGCGGGAGCATGGCAGCATCCAGGCAGTCATGGTGAAGAAGGAGCTGAGAGTTCTACATCTTCATCTGAAGGCTGCTAGCAGAATACTGACTTCCAGGCAGCTAGGAGCAGGGTCTTAAAGCTCACACCCACAGTGACACACCTACTCCAACAAGACCACACCTCCTAATAGTACCACTCTCTGTGCCGAGCATATACAAACCATCACAGCGCCCATGTGTCTGTCTGCCATCTATTCACTATCTGTCATCAATAGATGTGCCTATCTTCTCTCAGCTTTGTGCCTATGTGTCTGTCATCTACTGCCTGTCATCTATCCCTGTATCTATGTCTCTCACCTTTGCTTATGTGCGTGTGTGTGTGTGTGTGTGTGTGTGTGTGTGTGTGTACCTGTTATCTACCTATAGTCCATCCCTCTATCATCTGTGTATTTATGTATGTTGCTGTCTACCATTTATCTATGTAATTATGTATATGGCTATCTATATACATCTATAGCATTCTTTCTCCTTCAAGCTAGAAAGTAAAGATGTTTCTCCTCACTACTCACATTCAACACTACACTGAAATCTCTAGTCAGCATATTATGCCACGGAAAATAAATAAAACACACAAATATTTGGAAAGGAAGTAATAAAACTGTCATTATACACAGATAACACTATTTCTAAGTAGAAAACATGAAACAACTTGCAAAAAGTTGCTAGAAATACTAAAAGGAGTTTATCAAGGTCACAGAACATAAGGTTATAGGAAATTAAAAGACAGCTACCCTTGACAGTAATGTTAAAACTTAAAATGACAAATTTAACCACATGTGCCTAACATCTGTGTCATTAAATTTATGAAACACTACAGGGGAGCTTTCTAAGAGACAGAGAGCTATACCATTTTCATAGACGGGAAGGGCCAATGCTTAGATGTCCATTCTGCCTAAATTAACCTATAAATGTAATTTGAATCTTCTAAGAACTCAGTGAGGGGAAAGCTGACAATCAGAATGTAAAATCCACACCATTGCTGACACATGCCTGGAAACAGCTTTGAAAAGAATCTAGGTCAGGGGGCAGACGCCTGAGTGACTGAAGGCTCTTGCCACCAAGTCTGATAACCTGAGTTCAATCTGCAGGATCCACAAGGCAGAAGAAGAGAACTGACCACCACTGGCATATAAACACACACATGTGCGTGTGAGCACGTGAGCGTGCATGTGCACATGCACACATACACACACACACACACACACAAAACAAAAATGTTCCTTTTTCATAAGATTATAAGGAATGTTTTATACCATTCTTCACATGCAAGTGTTTTAACTAGATCATAGGCATAAATGTACAAATTCAAATATAAAACTCCTGAAAAGGAAAAATAAAGAAAAGATTTGGTGACCATCCATTCAGCCAAGATTTCTTAGAACATTTTTTTAAAAGTATTAAAGGGGAAAGAAACAATAAACTAGCTTTCATCAAAATTTAAAACATCTGTTCTTTGAAAGATGCTAAGAAAATGTTTTAAATGATAGAGTTTATTATCCAAACACATTTGCTATAAAGGGCTTTTTCCAAAATACTTAAAATATCAGCACAGCCGGGAATAAAAGGACCAATAAATATGTGGATGAAACCCTTGAACAGCCATGAAGGACAGAAAACCCAGCCTCTGTCATTATTAGAGATCTGGAATTACTGTGGCTGTTAGAACGGCCTCCAGGAAAGCCGGCAGCACCAAGTGCTGCTCAGTACAAGGAGCAACTGTTGCACACCAGGGGTAGAGTGTGCCACACCCGCTGTGGAAGGCAGTTAGCCATTTCCTCACAGCATTAAACAGCACAGGCCTCCATGCACCGCCTTAACGGCACCACCAGGCCTGACATTTTCTTGCACGTTGCACCCATGTGCACACTAAATAAGTCAACATAACACTATAAGTCTGACTATAACCACTTTGTAAGGTCACCTTACATAAGATAAGCAAACATAGGCCACAGGGAAGCCTCTGCATGAAAATTTTCAGTAATAACAACGTTAGGCGCTATCCTTCGGAGCTGGAACTGTCCCTCAGCTAGTATAGACACATAATGGAACAACCCAGCAGCTGACGCAGAAGGGGCTACTGAAACCGGCAACGGTGAATGTCAAAAGCATGGTGCTAGCCAACAGCGGCTGGACACACTGGGACTCTGTTCCCATGAGGTTCTGGAAACGGGAACGGTGTAGGAACAGGAGTGAGATCACCGCCTGCTGAAGACATTGCTGAGCAGAGCTGACCCAGTGAGCGAAAGGGAGCTGTGCCTGCTTAAAGGAATGGAGGAAGAATGCTGGCCACCTCTACAGTTGACTCCTAGGCCTCAAACCATGTGCAGACAAAAGCAGGGGTTCCCTCTGCACCCCGGCCTTTGCTTTCAGCTGTTCTGGGGAATCACTACCTTAACGGGATTTAAGTGTGTGGGTGTAGGTGCATGCGCCCATGTATGTGCCCATGTATGTGCCATGTGTGTGCGGCCATCAGATCAACCGCAGGTGTCTTTTTCTCAGGTCTGTCTTGTGTTCTGATGGGAGCTTCCTCACGAGGCTGGGCTGCCTGCTGGACCCCAGGGGTCAGCCTGCCTCCACCTCTGCCTGCTGGGTTATGGGTACACCTGCCTCATTGTACGTCTTTCTTTCTTTTCTTTTCTTTTCTTTCTTTCTTTCTTTCTTTCTTTCTTTCTTTCTTTCTTTCTTTCTTTCTCTCTTCTTCCTTCATTTCTCTTTCTTCCTCTTTCTTTCTCCTTTTCTTCCTTCTTTCCTTCCCTCCTCTCTCTCTCTCCCTCCCTCCTTCTCTCCCTGCCTCTCCCTCTCCCTCCCCCCCTCCCTCTCCCTTCCTCTCCCTCCCTCTTTCTCCTTCTCCCCCCCCCTCCCTCCCTCCCTCCTTTTTTAACCAGACTCCTGGAGATTGAACTCAGTTCTTCATACTAGCGTGGTATGCATTTTACCAGCTTAACTACCTATCTCCCTAGCCCCTAAAAGTGATTCTTTACAATATTGAATAAAACTAAAATTCACTGAAGGGCACAGTATAAGAACACACAGTATTTGTTTCAGAAGGATGCATTTGTACTAATAAAACTTTATTGATGCCCAAATTTCTACTTTGGTCCAAATAAATGTACCAAAGGTGGAGTCTGAGATATATTTTTTCTATTTTAAGTTTTATTATAAAATATGTTGTAAATAACAACAGCAAACACTAAAACTAACCAGGCCCAAAGACTATGAAGCTCAATGAACTTCGCAGCCCAAGAAGCCATTAAAACCTGTGGAGCTTCACACTGGATTTTATAATTATGTTGTTAAATATATTTTATGTATTTAAATCCACCTCCAAAAATGAACATGGATTATGAGAAATATAAAGCTAATTGTTTCTCTAGTTCTAACTCTCTTGTGCACTTTATTCTATCAAATAAATCTCTCAAGAAAAGAAAATAAATGTAGGGTCTGAAGGCTTAAGAGTGTACTGGGATCTGAGGTGGTCTCCATGGGCGTGTTTTCAGAATGGATTGCTGGCCCTTTGAGGCCCTCAGAGCCCTCTGGCCAATCCCATGGCCGCTGCTGCTCTCCTCTGGATCTTTGCTCAGAGATGCCCCTAGAAGCCCCTATCAGCCATGGCCTCTGCAAGCAAAAGGCGAGTCCTGGCATTTAGATTGCATGTGCTGAGTCTGATGGATTCCATCCCAGAACATCCTGTACGTTCAGCAATTCTCTTTTGAACTTTGCCTAAAGTCACCAAGTTCAGGCAGAGACAATAAATTGAAAAGGCTGACATTAAGAGCGTTTAGTTCTATTTTTGGCTCTCTTTCCTACCTAGGGAGACTAGCTGCCTTACTCTTCCTCCTCTGTTGGTGTCTGTCTTCTAACCAGACAGGTGGGGGTTATATTGTCACTGTGCTAGGTGCTGTGTGAGGGCAGCAGTGGTCCCCACATCACAGTACTAACAGGAGGGCCATGATGAGCTGTGTTACACACTGAACAGAGTCCTTGGCCCAGGTGATTTCCATGAATCTTAGACGTTATCAATTCTCTGTAATTCTTGGATAGTTTTTTTCATGAGGAAAAAACTTTGTTTACAGATATTTTGTCAAACCTCTTTATCTTAGTTACGTTACTTTGCTGTAACAAATCACCATTACCAAAAGCAACTTGGGTTCATTTTTCTTAGCAATTCCACAGCACAGCCTGTCACTGAAGGAAGTCAGGACAGGAATGCAAGGCAGGAACTTAGAAGCAGGAACTGAAGCAGAGACCACAGAGGAGTGTTGCCAACTGGCCTGCTCCTCTAGGCTTGCTCAGCCAGCTTTCTTATACAACCTTGGACCATGAGCCTAGGGGTGTCTTCTCCCATAGTGAGCTTGGCCCTCCCACATAAATTATTAATCAAGAAAATGCACCATAATCCAGTCTGCTGGGGCATTTTCTCAACTGAGGCTCCTTCCTCTTCCCAAGTGGCAAGCACATCTTCGTTATCCCCACCTCTGTTGTGTTACTCTATTTCACATGTTTGGGGATGTGCACACATGCATGACACTTGTTGAGAGCAGGGAGGGTATTTTTAGGAGTTGATTCTCTCCTTCCATATTGTGGGTACTGGAGATTGAATTCAGGTCATCTGGGTTAGTGACTAGGGCTCTTACCTACTGGTCTTGCCACCAACACATCCCCGCTAATAAATATTACCATGATTCTCTTTAGATATGCCATGACCAAGCATGTATACACAAAATAAAATACCGGATTTGTGTTTTAAAAAAAAATAGAAAGAAAGAAAATAGTGCTGGGAATGTGTGGGGTGTTCCTCCCCCTTATTTCTTCTACCAGGTAATATTTCCTAAAGTTTCTACTGAAAATGAAAGATTATTTTTAAACAAATTAATGTGACTTGTTGACTCCACACCTCCAAGTAACACAATGAAATTCTTCGCTTAATTACTGAGCAGCAGAAGTGCCCTTTCTCCATTACGTGTACTCTAGATTTTCATAGTGCCATTAAAACCAAATGTTGCCTCTTGGCATATTAAAAAAAAATTCCAAAACACACAGTTAGCCCTGAGATGGAAATTGCATCTGGTTCTGCAACTTTAACATTAAACCATGCTCAGAGTCAACATGAGCAGCTCCTGTGCCAACACGGGAGCTGAGCGCAAATCCCTCGCATTCACACAAAAACCCACGCGTGGCTATGTGTTCCTGTAACTCCAGCACTAAATGGGGCACGGAGACAGGGGGATGGCTGGCCACCAGCCCAGCTCCAGTTTTACTGAGTACCTCTGCTTCAAAGCAAGGACTGCAGAGGACAACTGAGCAGGACACCCGTCTCCTCTGATCTGGCCTGCACACATGGGTGTGAACATCTGCACACATGTGCACACACAACACACACACATACACACACATGTGTGTGCACACACATTCATGCATGCATATTATATCTGAAAGACTAAACAAACTTGGAAAATCAAAACTGAAGTAGTGGTGTGTCGTGATGGCAACAGATGCATAAACTTTACATTATTATTATGTATACATGTATATGCCATAATGCGTATAAGTAGATTAATGAGTTAATTTTTTAAAAAAGATTAATGTGTGTGTGTGTGTGTGTGTGTGTGTTCATGTGAATGCAGTTGCCTGTGGAGGCCAGAAGAGGGCACCAGATCCCCCTCCCTCAAGCTGGAATTACAAGCAGGTTAAGAGTCACCAGAATTGGATTCTGAGAACCAGACTTGGGTCTTCTATAAAAGCACAGTCTGACGGACGAACCTTCTCCAGCCACAGCATGTGCTGCTTGTGAAGAACTTAGAAATAGATAAGAAAGCATTCGTGTGTCCGTGCCTGCATGTAATCCAGTGAGGAGCAAGCAGGGATTTGAAAAGGAGATGCTTCCTAGTGGAAGGAAGATGGCGACTTTGCAAGGGGCTCATAAGTGTACTGTCCAACCCAGAGAGGTGGAATGAAAGCTCCTGTCACCTCACTCCTGTCCTGTGGGATCCCTCCCACCTGGAGCTCCCTGCGTCCACAGAACTGAGGCACGGACACTTCATTTTACCAACACTTTCCAGGTGCCACCCCCAGTTGGTTTTCATTTTGAATTCTCTGTTCGTTCCTTTCAAACGCTGGCCATGTTCTCAAAAATCTTCTGCTTCTCATTTTCTGAATTTCACATTTCAACATCTGCATAATGGCTGCTCTAAAAATACTCAGACATGTTATAAGATTGTTAAGGGACATCACGAAGTCTTATAAAAGGGTGAGATGAGTCGAGTTGAGGTTTGTTGTTGATACAGGAGAGATGCCGTTTCTTCACTCGGGTTTTGCTGGGCGGGGGGTGCTAACTCTGCGTGCATTATGAGCCCAACCTCTCAGTGTATCTTCTAACTCATCTCATTTGCTTACAAATCCACAGGCTAACCAGAGTTCAGAGGGAACAGTTTGTTTTAGCCCCACTCCCTGAGGCTTTTGCGAGGAGGTGCTGAACTGTGTTCTGTTTGAGGCTGTTGACTTGGTACCCGTGAATTCTCCCCCAGAGAGATAGCACAGGCTCCATTGGGATAAATTCTTTTTAATTTTACAACTAATAAACAAATGTATTTGGGTGGGCTATCCGACTTAAGCAAATTGTAACGGGGAATTGTCTCCCAGTGACATGTAAGGGCGGGCAAGTTGGCTCAGTAACCCGTGCTTGCTGCCAGGATTAATGAGTTCAGTTTGATCCTCGTGACCTACAGGGCGGAAGGAGAGAACTAGTTGTCTCTGCTGCTAGTTGTCCTCTAGACCTCCAGAAGCAGCATGTGTGGTGCACACACGCACTCACAACATATACACACACATACTAGTATACACACACACTACATATATATGTATATATATACATACATATATATGTATGTAAAAATTACAATGTACATGTAAAAATTAATTAGTGTATCAAGATTATGTGTAAATCTGAATTCCTAGTATATATGTATATATCTAACACAAGGTATATGTAACAAAATACGTCCAGTGCTCCTAGCTCCTAGCTCCTAGCTCCTAGCTCCTAGCTCCTAGCTCCTAGCTCCTAGCTCCTAGCTCCTAGCTCCTAGCTCCTAGCATGTACATCTAACTTGTCCTGCACGCCGACTCAAGTCTAAGCCACTAAAGCACTTGTCACCCGGCTTTCATAGACTCTTGGTCACAGCTACAATCATTTTCCCTTCCAACTCTGTACCTTCTTAGGAAAGAGAGACAACTCCCAAGACAAGCCTACACCAATGCTCCCCCTGCCCTATCCAGCCAAGTAAACCCCCTGCTCTGGTTATCTCACTGTAGCTCAGATGCTGACCTAGGCCCCCATGACTGGAGCCTGGGTATGTCCTCTTCTGTCCCCCGCAGCTCCTCATACTCCTCCTCTCCTTCCACTTCAGATTGTCCCCTCTGTGTTTGTCACTAACCCAACATTCTTTTGCCTCCTCCTCAAAAACTTGTCCTTATTCAAGGTAGCCACCACTGCCCTTGTCACATGTCTACACATCTCTGCAGAAATCCGTTCCCCTTCTACACTAGCTCTGTCTCTGACTGTCATGCGTGTAAACTGCTTTTCTCATTGAAGTGCTTAGTAGATAAGTCCAGCACGAGCTGGGCAGCGGGCAGCGGGCAGTACCGCCTGCCTCTCCGGCTAGTCAGAAACTCCCTGCCGACATTCACAGCCACATGCCTCCTCCTCTCTCTCGATAGCGTCTGGTCTAAGAGAATTGACTCTGTCCTTTTGGAGAAAGTTGGGCCTTTAAGATAGCTCAGCAGGTAAAGGTGCCTGCTACCAAGCCTGTCGACCTGAGCCTTCTCCCTGGAGCCCAAGCAGTAGAGGGAGAGAAACAACCCCTTCATGTTGTCATTGACCTCCAAGCATGCTCCCTGACATGTGTGCCTACACCATACACACCCACCCTACACCCGTAATGTAAATGTTTGTAAAGGAAAGAAACAGGAAGTCACTGCATACCAGGGAGCATCCATCTTCAGGTTCTGGGATCGTAACCCGCCTTGCCTCCTCACTATCAGCCTCTGAGGAACCTGAGTGACAGAATGCTAGAATATCCATGACATTCCTGTGCCGATCGGTATCAAACATGGAGGTTTATCTAGATTCTTTTCCTCTCGTTAGCGGGCTTCTGCTAGGTCATTGACAAGATAGTTCTTTCTGAGATGTCCCGTGAAGGCCAGGGAAGCTCTCCGGTTGTTTCCCAGGCAGGGAAAGACAACACCTTTTGTATCTAAAAGTCTGACTTCTGAAGCAGCACAGTTGGGAACTGCTGACTCTTCATATGCTGACGGCTTCTGAAGCAAGACAGAGAACAGGGCTGTAAAGGAAGTGTCCACATACTACCTCTAGCCCAGCATTGGTTCCTTAGAATTATATTAATCAGTGCTCAATTCAATATCAGACACTTTGTCCCAAAGTAGCCCCAGCTGATAAAACTCCAGGTTCATACTAACAATGAAACTCTTCCCCATTCAAATAACCATGTGGCCAGTAACCTCTGAGGTATTTGCCAAGCAAAAATATAGATGGATGGTATTTGTTATTATTTTTTTAATTGTCCATCCTTTGGATCAAATGCCTGACTTCTACAGTTACCCCTGGCCTCCTTACTGTAAAACAGGAAAGGCACGGGGGCCTCTGGGTGCCTCAGGGAGACCCTTTATGTTCTCGTGTGGCTTCTGTCATACATGTCCCATGTGCAGACAGCTGGTGAGAAGCCCTGGGGTGACCACAGGCCACCTGCTGTAATGCAGGGCATACGTTGCTTTGGGGCAGCCTCCTAGGCTGCTCTTTCCAGCCTCTGGCCTCTTCAGGTTGTTCTCTAGGTGTGAAGTAGAAATATTTTCCTCCGCTAGTGACCCTCCGGCACAGCGTGCTCCTCTCCTGAATTAGGACAGAGGAGATGATGTGGAATTGGTTCCTAGGCTTTCAGTTCGAGGTCATACTTAGCATCCCGGGTGCCCACTCCTTAAACAGCACAGCATGACTTCAGTCCTGTGCATAACTACTCTTGGGAAATGGTATCTTGATTTGTAATTTGCATATAAAGTACTGGAGGGGGGTGTTTATGAATCTGGGTGAGACAGGGCTTCTCTTTTCTTTCTCTCCTCCATTCTGCAATGTGTATGTGAGTGTGGGTGTTTGTCAATGGAGGCTCCAGAGGAGGCTGAAGCCCTGGAACTGTGGTTACCGAGCCAGCCAACACCGGTGCCAGGAACCGAACGTGGCTCCTGCCAGAGCAGTAGGTAGCATACTCCCCACCGCCGAGCCATCTAACCAATCCCAGTGATGCATTTTCTGTCTGTCCGATGACTCAGGCAGAGGCCCCCCGGCAGTGGCCATGCTGCTTAGTTTGAATGCCGTCCTTGCTTTAACTGTAAAGGTAAATTCTCTGATCAGTCCTTCACGGCACAGAGACTTGCTACAGTAGACCACCACGACCTTGCCACCAGGACAGATCCATAGTACTGTCATAGCTTTAGCTCTTTCTGTCCCTGTGTGCTACTCCTCAGATCCATACAAGGCAGAGTCTGACCCAAGTGAAAAAATGCTCAGCCTGTGCCTTTGCAAACAGGATGCTAAAAAGGCTGCCTCCTCAGGCCATCACATGGCCATCAAACAGTGACCAGCAGAACTGGTTACAAAAGGGGCTTGCTGTCGGCTTCTAGCCACGGAAGGAGTCAGTCTTGAAAGGAAGATTACCTATAATATAGAATCAAAGTTGTACCTAACTTTACAGGGTGAGAGGGTCTCAGTAGGTTAAGTCCTTGACACAGGAGCACAAAGACCTGGGCTGGAACCCATGCGTTTGTGGGGTAGGGGCTGATGTAAAATATAACTGTAAGCCCAGCACTCCAGGAATGGAGACAGAAGGATCCTCGGGGCTCCCTGGCAAGCCACTAGAGCCAAATCACCGAGCTCCAGATTCAAAGAGGGACCCTGTCTCAAAATACAAAGTGGAAAGCCACTAAGGAAATTACCAGACATCAATCTTGATCTGCACACACGCACACGCACACGCACATGCTCACGCACACAGGCATGCATGCACACGCACAATGACAAATAGACACACATACACACTAAAGATTTTTTAAATTATATAAACACATAAGTAAGATACAATTCTCCCTAAATTCAAGCGCTGGAGTAATTGGAAAGGCAGAAATTGCTTTTGAATGGGGAAAAGCATGGGCAACTGTTAACAGATTGGGTAAATCAAGAAAGATTTAGAACACTGGAACTGGCCCAGAGAGCCTTGTAGATAGAAGGATCAAGTGAGCGAATGTGCACGTCTGGTTTCCTTATTTTAAAGATACATAAACAGCCTCAGAGAAATAATGGGCCTTGCATAGATTCCTACCAACTTGGTTGCTTGCCCAAGAAAGTCAATCTCCACAAATCCCAGCCCCTCAGGGCTCTGAACAGCTTTATAGCTCTCTGAATTATTAGCTTCAGAGTCAATCAAAAACATAGTGTATTCTTCATGTGGAAACATTCCAATGCCATAGGCGAAGCTTCCAGCACATTTTATTCTTTCAGAAAAGAACGGTAGCACTGGGCCTTCCTTCAAGTGGGAAATAGGTCACTGATGAGCAACAGTTGTCAAGCCCTTCTGAGTGTGTGTGTGGGTGGGTGGGGACATCCACACCCAGGCCTGAGTGCCCTCAGTGGGACCTACAGGTCAGCTCAGAGCGGGGAGGCCTGCAGGCTTTCTGATGAGGGTGAGCATATTAAAATATGGGATGCCCAGTTAAGTTTGAATTTTGTATAAACCACAAATAATTTTTCAGTGTAAATACATCCAGTACAATCTTTACAAGACTATGTCAGCTTTATTTTATATAACCAGAGTTGCTATATTTTTATTTTCATCACTTCCATAGATTTTTTTTCCCTCAAAACCATTAAGATTTGTAGTTGTGTAGGGTTTTGGTAGTTTTTAATAAATTTTATTTTACAATTATTATTACAATTTTTGTGTATGGGTAGTTAGCCTACATACATGTCTATGTACCACTGTATGCCCTGGGTCTGGTGAGGCCAGAGGAGGGTGTCAGAGCCTCTGGAACTGGAGTCACACAGTCAGTTATGAGCTGCCATGTGGGTATTGGGGATTGGACCAGGTCCTCTGGAAGAACAGCCAGTGCCCTTAACCACGGAGCCATCTCTTTAGCCTTGGATTTTTTTTTTACTCCTTTTTTTTCGGAGCGGGGGACCAAACCCAGGGCCTTGCGCTTGCTAGGCAAGTGCTCTACCCCTGAGCTAAATCCCCAACCCCTTGATTTTTTTTTTTTTAAGGAACCACTTTGATGGTTAAGCTAGGTTGTCAACTTGACAGAATTCTCTTCAGGCATCATGCAAACAGACCTTTGAACATGTCTTTGAATGAGTACCTGGAGTGGGGTTACTGAGATGGAAAGGCCCACCCTGACAGTAGGTGATGCCATCCCATGCACTGAGGTCCTCGACTGCACAAAAAGGGAAAGGCCTGCTGGGAACCAGCATTCTTCTGTCTCTACACTTTGGCTGTGGATGCAGTGTGACTGGTTGCTTCACGCACTTGCAAACAAGATTTCTGCATCACGATGGACTGTGACCCTTCAAACCCTGAGCCACAGTGAACCCACCTCCACTATGTCGCAGGTACTTGTCAGAGCAGTGAGGAAAGAAACTGGTGCAAACCTTGAAAACCACCTCACAGGTTTCAAAGATCAAGCTCCAGGGTAGTAGAGGGAACAGACTTGGCTGTGAGTCTTAGAAACCCAGCGCCGAGATCATGAAGAGAGCACCAGAAGCACGCAGTGAGGCATGCAGCATGGTTTTGTAATCCCCTGCCTTAGACTCTGTGTCAATGCAGCGACCAACTTAATTCATTTTCTGAGGTCAGTTCCTGTCTGAGATGTCTCCGTGATTGAGAATTGAGAAGTATCTTGCTTAACTACTGTCAGTATTTTATCTAACAGCTAATTCACACCAACTCGAATGAAAAATAAAGTCCAAGTAATCAGGCATTCATTCAAGGAGGAGGAGTAATGGATTATCTGCTGACATGGTCCGGAATTCATGTTTCTTGTACGCTTCTTCCTGGCTTCTGATAAAATGGCCAGCTATATGCAATAACCTGAACTTTGTGGTTTGTGTCTCCCAGAGGTCATTAGTGGCTAATGCGCGTCTCTCTCACTTTATAAGAAATCAGACCCCTGAAATCGTTCAGGAGACATAATTCACTACAGATGAAGTCTCCACACTCCAGCTCGAAGTGATTTGGGTCCTGACACCGCATTTTGAAGATATTAAAACCTAGACGAAAAATGTGGTCCACAGCTTGTGTTAATTATCGTTGGGGAGCTGTGGAAGCATCTGAGTGCTAAAGAAATCGCTATCTAATATGATTAAATAGGCCTGTCTCCGTGAAGAGGCTGGCTCTCCACTTGGGTGATTCCTTTATCCCCCTAAATTCAACTGTTTGGGATTCTAATCGGCCGAAGGAATGAGCACGGAAGGCAGTAAAGGGAAAGGCTGAGGCGTGAAGGGCGATCTCATTTACGGATTACAGTTGGCACAGTGGGGTCTTTATGTCTAGACAGCTCTTTCATCGGAAGCCCGAGGCCTGCCTTCTGAGTTGGGCAGCAGGCTGTGAGTGCTGAAGCGCATGCGCATGCCCACGCGCACGCCTGCGCACACGCTTCCGGCATCCTCACCTCCTCAGTAGCTGCTCTCTCTGGTCCTTGAGCTTCATGAGATCTAAGGCCGTTTTCGTGTTCATCTTGTTCTGTGTCTATTCTTTAATGCCTTTCTAATTTAATTTGCTTTCTGTCTTGTGATAAAACACTGACCAAAAACAACTTGGGGAGGAAAAGATTGACTTGGTTTGCAGGTTAGGGTTTCTTATTGGGGAAGTAGAGACAGGAACTAATGCAGAGACTATGGAGGGTGCTGCTCACTTGCTTGCCCGCGTGGATTTCTAAGCCTGCTTTCTTATAGATCCAGCCCGCAGCCCCAGCCTAGGGATGGCAACACCTACAGTGAGCTGGGCCCTCTTGATCAACAGTCACGAAAACATTCCCACGGACTTGCCTAGGGCCAGTCTGGTGAAGGCGATTCCTCAACCAAGGTTTTCTCTTCCCAAGTGACACTCCTATGCCTTAAATTGACGAAAACTGAGCAGCACCGTGTTCATACATGTGAAGGCACGCGTGGTGGTGTGTGTGGTCTGTGTGTATCTGTGTAGGCATTTGCATGGGTATGTGTATGTGCATGTGTGTGTGTGCGTGTGTGTATCTCTGTGTAGGAACGTGCATGGGTGTGTGTAGGTTTGTGCATGTGTGTAGGTGTGTCTGTGTGGGCACGTACACTAGAGTACAGGTGCCTATGGGGGTCATATGTTGTCACCGGCTCCATGATACTGGAGCTTGTCTCCTGTGGGTGTTGGAACCAAATGCTGGTCCTCTGCAAGAGCAGTATATGCTTTTAAGGATTCATCTTTCATGCCCTAAGAATCCCTCTTTTTTATATTTATTTTATTATTTTATGTGTTTGAGAGTTTTATGTGCATGTATGTCTGCACCACATGTCCACCAAGGCCAGAAAAGGGTGTTGTATACCTTGAAAGCAATTGAGTGTCGGTGGGTGTTGAAAATCAAATCTGTGTCCTATGGAGGAACAGCCAGTGCCCTTATCAACTGGGCCAGCCCAGAGAGTCTTTCCTATCTATATATGTAAGTGTCTGAGTGTGTGCACTTGTATGTACACAAGTTTGTACATGCATGTAGAAGTCTGAAGATTACCTAGAGGGCCACCCTAAGGGACCTCAGGACCCATTGTTTAAAATATTTAGTTATTTTATTTCAAGTACATTACTAAATTTAGTAATATTATAGAGTAGACATATAAAATCAGCAGTCTAGCTTTGGGTATTATAAGCTTTATAATATAAATGATAAGTTCAGTGGAACACTGGAGGGTAAGGCGAGAGTCCACCTTTCAAATGACAGATGCTGATCAGACTGTAATCAGGAGTGCAAAGCTTCCACTCTCGTTGCTAAAACCATGTGGACTGTAGGCACAGCTAATGAGATCATGTAAGTTTCCATACGGGAGTTTCCATTATGAGAAGATTTAGTTGGATAGTTAAGGTGATGGATGGCACCTTGTTTATTTCTATCTATAAACAGAGTGCAGAGTTTCTCAGTGGGGTGGAGCTCGCCAGTCAGGCTGGCAAGCTAGGGAGCAGCAGAGCTTCGTGTCTCTCCTCACATGACCACCTTCACTGTCTTCACACGGGTGCAGGCTGACACTGGAACCCAGCCCCTCTAAGAAATTCTATACAGGAAAAAAATGGGACCTCCCATGACCCTCAAGAATTTCTTTCTTACATTTCCTAATATCCTTTTTACAGGGATAGTTTGCATGTTCAGAAATCTAGCTTTTATATACTCGAGTGTCCTGCTGGTGGAGATCAAGAGAGAACATCAGATGTCCTGGAGCTCAAAGGAGGCCCGTGGCTGTAACAGCAGTTGTGAAATAGCAAATCTCATCTCCACCTGGCACCTAATTTCAGATGGTCTGCACAAAAGGTGATTAAACAAAGGCAGGATGAGCCGTCAGGAACAAAAGCAGAGCCATGAAGTAAACAACTGAACCATAGGAACAGTTTGGTTGGCTTGCTTAACCTCTAATTACTGTGTTGTTACAGTCTCTGGGTTATCACATTGCATCTATCATATTGTCTTTGGTAAATCTGGATTTAATCCAATACCAAGAGCTTCGTGATAGTGGGTGGTTTGACTTACATAGCTTCACTTCAGATTCAGTACCGTGTGAACATGTTTCTGAACAGCCATGCACTCTTTTGCACATGACAGACAAAATAATTTGGTGTCTAGTGGAAAAGTAACCAGGAGGATTGTCTTAGTGACCTTCCTATCGCTATGATAGGACACCATAGCAACTTATAGAAGAGTTTATCGGGGATTACAGTTCCGGAGGGTGAGTCCATGACCATCGTGGCAGGGACCATGGCAGCAAGCAGGCCGGCACGGTGCTCCTGCAGCAACTGAAAGCAGCCACAAGGCAGGGAAGGAGAGAGCTAACTGCGATTGGTGTGGGCTTTTGTTATCTTAAAGATCGCAGTGACACACCTCCAACAAGAAGGCCACACCTCCTCATCCTTCCTGAACCATTCCAATAACTGGGGACTGAGTATTCAAACACATGAGACTATGGAGGACGTTCCCATGCAAATGGCTACCAGCTCACTCCATATTTTTACACCCCCCAAATCCTTTTAATCTGTCTCTCAAAAATTTTACAAGCCTTTCTGTCTAAATATAGCTACATTTTAGAGTGCACTCTAAAAAACATAAAACAAGACTGTGATTTAAAGTTTTCACTAAAGAAATGAACTGAGAATGGCATATTTGAAACTTTAGTATTAAAAATTGAATTTTGTACAAGACAGGACTATGGAAAAAGTTTGAGATCTGGAGCAAAGATTAGGTCTAACTAGCACTATCTTCTATTAAGGAGTAGCTGGGCACCATACGAACCATGAAGGGACTTTAGTTGTGGAGACTCATGGCTTGGGAGAGGCAGACCTGTCCAATTGGCCTTTTACTCTTTTGAGTTTCTCAGCAACCTTCTTCCTGTATGTGAGCTCAGGCTCCACCCACCTCAGGCTTTCACTCTCCTGCAGTCCTCTATCTGCCACCTCTGCTCCTTTCCTATGGCCTTGTCTTAGGCCTTCAACCCTCTCTCCCCAGCCTCAGTGTCTGCACTAGCCCCAGAGCTCTGGCCTAGTGTGGCTGGTCCACACCTCAGTCCTTTCCTTTACCTCAGTGGCTGTAAATTGACTGTTCACTCAGATTTCTGTTCTCTGTTTCAGCCTCTGCCTACCCCACCTCACTTCTGTTGTCACTGCCCCTGCCCCTGTGACTTGTCTTTTACATTCTCCCGCCTACAGTCTTTTCCTATCTAGCTTCTTTGCTCCCTAACCCACAGGGCCGCCATGCTCTCTCCTCTGAGTTAATCCCTCAGCTGTCATGGATTACATAAATAAGAACCAGTGCTAACATAATGTTTGCCTATAGCAAGGAAGGAGTTTGGACGTGGCATGTAGAGTTTAACAAAGAAGTTATCGATACAGATGGCTAATTAATTTATATTATTTTTATCTCTTATTTTGGCCACAGGCATTCTAGTCACTTAGGCACTGTAAAAAATTTATGACTTATGATTATTTCCCTTTGGTGCAAAAGCATAAAAATAATCTTCACACAGAAATCTGTCCATTGCTTCGAATCTTTATAAATATCTGCAAATAGCAGTGGGGCTGAATAAATAAATGAAGATGAGGAGCAGTGAGCCGACCCACCCTGGTCCCCAGAAAGGGATCCCTGACCATTTCTTTCTGTGGCACCCATCAGTGCCTCTAGAAGGATCAGGGCTCTGGGCTAGGAGATGGGGTGCACATGAGTGCCCAGGAGGATGTGAAGCATTACAGGGAGGGGAGAGCTCTAAGAAGTCTGACGTAATGCCAGCCAGCACCCAACTGTGTCTGCCTTTCTCCCTGAGCTGGGCATGGAGCCTGGCAGGCGGCAGCACACAGCAGGACCAAATTGTCCTAGGGGGATGACATCAGCTCACTCTTCTTTGTCACCAGTTGTCAGACATGCTTGGACTCAAGGATGAGCAAGGGGACAGAAAAGTTGCCAAGAAAGGAAGGGCAGACACGGGGGCTCTGCTGTAGGCACGATGAGGCCCTCCCTTCTGATTCCGACCACAGAACAGGAGCTGGGGCTGGAACTGAAGTTGTGCCAGAGTTGTGCTGTAAGGGAAACTATGGAAGGTTGTGGCCCTCAAGCTGTGTAGGTATGAAGGGATGGAGGTTCCAGACACACCCCAGGTCAGAGTGTAGGTGTCCCAAACACATGGTGAGAGCATATCAAAGAGATCCACTACACCTTCACTCTGGACCAGACTTGTAAGTGTAATCGTGGTCTCCAGGAATAAGCAGAAACACAGAGGAGGAAGTCCAGGACCGCCACCAGCAGCTACGACTGCACTCATGTTTTGTCCTGTTGAGTCAGTTGTGGGATATCTCTTGGGGGAATTTCAGAAACCTGTGGGTTCCATCTAAATGGAGGAGCTTGAGTGAGATACAAGGGCTCGAGCACGGTGAGTTGGTATCATCACTGCTGCTGTCCACCACAACAGAAAGCTTCAGTGACCAGGAGTGGGGTGTCCATCTGGAGTCTAGGGCATGAGGCTTGCTGAAGCAGGACCAGAGCAGGTGTGGGTAAAGGCCGAGGGACAGAAACAGCAGGTAAAGGCAGCTACCTCTTGCTCACCGTCCATCTCACTGAACCTGCTTGCACTCGTCAGGTAAACTGGCTTCATATCCTCATCCACAGAGATCTAGATGGACACCTGCAGGCTAGTA